>NC_133132.1:169456668-169756668 GCF_048418815.1 Hemitrygon akajei
ATCTATCGAATAATAAACTATAACAGAATTAATGAAAGATCACCCAACTTGGGTGTCTAACCAGAATACACAAGACAACTAATTACAAATACAAAAAGAAAGAAATGATAGTAAATAACTAAGCAATAGACATTGAGAACATGAGATGAAGAGTCCTTGAAAGTGTGTCCATTGGTTGTGGGAACATTTCAATAATGGGGCAAGTGAAGCTGATTGAAGTCTTCCTCTTTGGTCAAGAGCCTGATGGTTGAGGGGTAATAACTCTTCCTGAACCTGGTGATGTGAGACGTGAGGCTTCTATACCTTCTTCCTGATGGCAGCAGTGAGAAGAAAGCATGACCTGGGTGGTGGGGGTCCCTGATGATGGATGCTACTTTGTCACAACAGCATTTCATGTAAGTGTGCTCAATGTTTGGGAGGGCTTTACCCAAAATGGACTGGTTGATATCCACTATCCTTTGCAGGAGTTTCCATTCAAGGGCATTGGTGTTCCCATTCCAGATTGTGATACAGCAGTCACTACACTCTCCACTACACTTCTGTGGATGTTTGTTAAAGTTTTAGATGTCGTGTCAAATATTCGTGAACTCCTAAGGAAGTAGAGGTGCTGCCATGCTTTCTTCAAAAGTTCAAAAAATGTATAAACATTCAAATGTAAACATGATCTCAAAGTTTCTGTTACCATGCTGTATCTCTAAATAAATAAAATTCTGACCTCGGTACATGATGTTGTAATCAGATACATTCAGTATGCATAACAAAAAGTTAACCAAAACCTGACTGCAATCTTATGATATGGTGGGACATATGGTGTGATTGGCAACTAAATATTCCTGGATTTAGTTGCTTCAGGTGTGATAGAGTAGGAGGGGCCAGAGGAGGAGGTGTTGCATTGCTTGTCCGAGAAAATCTTATGGCGGTGCTTTGGAAGGATAGATTACAGAGCTCCTCTAGGGAGGCTATTTGGGTGGAATTGAGGAATGGGAAAGGTGTAGTAACACTGATAGGAGTGTATTATAGGCCACCTAATGGGGAGCGTGAGTTGGAAGAGCAAATGTGTAAGGAGATAGCAGATATTTGTAGTAAACACAAGGTGGTGATTGTGGGAGATTTTAATTTTCCACACATAGATTGGGAAGCTCATTCTGTAAAAGGGCTGGATGGTTTAGAGTTTGTGAAATGTGTGCAGGATAGCTTTTTGCAACAATACATAGAAGTACCGACTAGAGATGGGGCAGTGTTGGATCTCCTGTTAGGGAATGCGATAGGTCAGCTGACAGATGTATGTGTTGGGGAGCACTTCGGGTCCAGTGATCACAATAGCATTAGCTTCAATATAATTATGGAGAAGGACAGGACTGGAACTAGAGTTGAGATTTTTGATTGGAGAAAGGCTAACTTTGAGGAGATGCGCAGGGATTTAGAGAGAGTGGAATGGGTCAAGTTGTTTTATGGGAAGGATGTAATAGAGAAATGGAGGTCATTTAAGGGTGAAATTATGAGGGTACAGAATCTTTATGTTCCTGTTCGGTTGAAAGGAAAGATTAAAGGTTTGAAAGCGCCATGGTTTTCAAGGGATATTAGAAACTTGGTTCGAAAAAAGAGGGATGTCTACAATAGATATAGGCAGCATGGAGTAAAGGAATTGCTCGAGGAATATAAAGAATGTAAAAGGAAACTTAAGAAAGAGATTAGAAAAGCTAAAAGAAGTTACGAGTTTGGTTTGGCAAATAAGGTGGAAGTAAATCCGAAAGGCTTCTACAGTTATATTAAAAGCAAGAGGATAGTGAGGGATAAAATTGGTCCCTTAGAGAATCAGGGTGGTCAGCTATGTGTGGAGCCGAGGGAGATGGGAGAGATTTTGAACGATTTCTTCTCTTCGGTATTCACTAAGGAGAAGGATATCGAATGGTGTAAGGTGTGGGAAACAAGTAAGGAAGTTATGGAACCTATGACAATTAAAGAGGTGGAAGTACTGGCGCTTTTAAGAAATTTAAAAGTGGATAAATCTCCGGGTCCTGACCGGATATTCCCCAGGACCTTGAGGGAAGTTTGTGTAGAGATAGCAGGAGCTCTGACGGAGATCTTTCAGATGTCATTAGAAACAGGGATTGTGCCGGAGGATTGGCGTATTGCTCATGTGGTTCCATTGTTTAAAAAGGGTTCTAGAAGTAAGCCTGGCAATTATAGACCTGTCAGTTTGACATCAGTGGTGGGTAAATTAATGGAAAGTATTCTTAGAGATAGTATTTATAATTATCTGGATAGACAGGATCTGATTAGGAGTAGCCAGCATGGATTTGTGCGTGGAAGGTCATGTTTGACAAACCTTATTGAATTTTTTGAAGTAGTTACGAGGAATGTTGACGAGGGTAAGGCAGTGGATGTAGTCTATATGGACTTCAGCAAGGCCTTTGACAAAGTTCCACATGGAAGGTTAGTTAAGAAGGTTCAGTCGTTAGGTATTAGTGCTGGAGTAATAAAATGGATTCAACAGTGGCTAGATGGGAGATGCCAGAGAGTAGTGGTGGATAATTGTTTATCGGGATGGAGGCCGGTGACTAGCGGGGTGCCTCAGGGATCTGTTTTGGGCCCAATGTTGTTTGTAATATACATAAATGATCTGGATGATGGGGTGGTAAATTGGATTAGTAAGTATGCTGATGATACTAAGGTAGGAGGTGTTGTGGATAATGAGGTGGGTTTTCAAAGCTTGCAGGGAGATTTATGCCGGTTAGAAGAATGGGCTGAACGTTGGCAGATGGAGTTTAATGCTGAGAAGTGTGAGGTTCTACATTTTGGCAGGAATAATCCAAATAGAACATACAGGGTAAATGGTAGGGCATTGAGGAATGCAGTGGAACAGAGAGATCTAGGAATAACAGTGCATAGTTCCCTGAAGGTGGAGTCTCATGTAGATAGGGTGGTGAAGAAGGCTTTTGGAACGCTGGCCTTTATAAATCAGAGCATTGAGTACAGAAGTTGGGATGTAATGTTAAAATTGTACAAGGCATTGGTAAGGCCAAATTTGGAATATTGTGTACAGTTCTGGTCACCGAATTATAGGAAAGATATCAATAAATTAGAGAGAGTGCAGAGACGATTTACTAGGATGTTACCAGGGTTTCAGCACTTAAGTTACAGAGAAAGGTTGAACAAGTTAGGTCTCTATTCATTGGAGCGTAGAAGGTTGAGGGGGGATTTGATCGAGGTATTTAAAATGTTGAGAGGGATAGATAGAGTTGACGTGAATAGGCTGTTTCCATTGAGAGTAGGGGAGATTCAAACGAGAGGACATGATTTGAGAGTTAGGGGGCAAAAGTTTAAGGGAAACACGAGGGGGTATTTCTTTACTCAGAGAGTGATAGCTGTGTGGAATGAGCTTCCTGTAGAAGTAGTAGAGGCCAGATCAGTTGTGTCATTTAAGGTAAAATTGGATAGGTATATGGATAGGAAAGGAGTGGAGGGTTATGGGCTGAGTGCGGGTAGGTGGGACTAGGTGAGATTAAGAGTTCGGCACGGACTAGGAGGGCCGGAATGGCCTGTTTCCGTGCTGTGATTGTTATATGGTTATATGGTTATATTCATTGTTAGAGTTGAACTTATCAAACAAAATACTAAGTAAATTTATTATCAACAAATATAATGTACCATATACTACTCTGAGGTTCATTTGTCAGGCAGTCACAGTAGCCAGTGGTGAGCTGGAGATACGTCTCTACCAAAGGAGGTTTAAGACGCTCCTTCCCTCCGCTAGCCTGCAGGTCACCCTTGGGCAAGGTGTAGCACTGCTTAGCCCCCAATCAGAGTCATGGAAGCAGGTGGTGGATGGTTGTATGAACAGCTGGTGCATATCATAAGTCCTGGTTATGTGACCACTGATGCCAGGCAGACAACCTTTGAAGAGTATTGATAATGGCTGGACACTGCCCAGAAGAAGGCAATGACAAACCATTTCTGTAGAAAAAATTGCCAAGGACAATCATGGTCCTATAGATACGCCACAGCATCTAATGATGATGATGATGGTGATGATGATATTTCACAGTGGACACAGAAATAGAAGAGAATCAATGAAAAACTACACAGAAAGTCTGACAAGCAACTAAAGTGTAGAAGATGACAAACTGAGCAAATTTTAAAAAAACAAAATAATTACAATAATAAATGAGTAAATAAATAATGCTCCTATTAGTTGACCTACCTCCAGTTACTTGGAGAGAGGTTTATTTAATGCTGTCTTCAGATTATGTTGTGGATATGTATTAAGACAGACTAACATTTTATTTTTGTAGTTAACAATATAGAAGAATTTGAACTTGATGTCTGAAGGTATAAAGCAACTGTTTCCAATTCAATTCCATTAAAGATCTTTTATTCACCAACTGTACTTTTCACTACCCCAAATAAATATCTTAATACATTCATCAATATTCTAACCACAAGAGATCCTGCAGAGGCTTGAAATACAGAGCAACACGCACAGGATGCTGGAGGACTCAGGAGGTCAGGCTACATCTAGGGAGGGGAATAAAGAGATGCATTTTCAGGCCGAGCTCCTTTATCAGGACTGAAAAGGAAGGGGGAAGCTGCTAGAATAAGAAGCTGGGTGGGGGGGTGGGAACGGAGTACAAGCTGGCAGGTGATAGGTGAAGCCAGGTGAGGGGGATGGTTCTCCACCATCCAGACCATGCTTTCTCCTTGTTGCTGTCATGGAGAAAGAGGGTCAGGAACAGTTGAAATGAATGCTAACATTGCATTTACCTTCCTCACCATCGACTGAACCAGCAAGTTAACCCTGCACAAGGACTCTCAAATCTCTTTGAACCTCATATTTTTGTATTTTCTCTCCACTTAGAAAATAGTAAACCCTTTCATTTCTTCTACCAACGCACATGATCATACATTTCTCAACACTGTATCTCACCTGCCAATTCTCTGCCCATTTTCCTAATCTGCCTAAGTTCTTCTGTAGCTTCTCTATTTCCTCAAAACTACCTGCCCGCCACCTACCTTTGTACTCTCTGCCAACTTTGCAATAAAACCATCAATTCCATCATCCAGATCAGTAACATATAACGTAAAAAGAATCGGTCCCAACACACAGTCCCGTGGAACACATTTAATCACTGGCAGCCTACCAGGAAAGGCTTCCTTTATTCCCACTCTTTCCCTCCTGTCAATCTGCCACTGCTTTATCCATGCTGAAATCTATCCTGTAATACCATGGTTTTCCAGCTTGATAAGCAGCCTCCTGTGTAGCACCTTGTCAAGTGCCTTCTGAAAATCCAAGTACATGACATGAGCCAATTCTCATTTGTCTATCCTGATTGTTACTCCTTCAAAGAATTCCATTAGATTTTGACAAGTAAGATTTTCTGCTGAGGAAACCATGCTGACTACGGCCTATTTTATCATGTGCCTCCAAGTACCCTGAAACCACTTCCTTAACAATCAACTCCAACATCTTCCCAGAGACTGAGGTCAGACTAACTGGCCTATAATTTTCTTTCATCTGCCTCTCTCCCTTTTTGAAGAGTGGAGTGTTATTTGCAATTTTCCAATCTTCTGGAACCGTTCCAGAATCTAGTGATCCTTGAAAGATCGTTACTAATGCCTCCACAAACTCTTCAGCCACTTCTTTCAGAACTCTGGGGTATAGACCATCTGATCCAGGTGACTTTCAGACCTTTCAGTTTCTCAAGAACCTTCTCTCTAGTTATGGTAACTTCACACACTTCATGTCTGCTGACACATGGAACTTCCACCATACTGCTAATGTCTTTCACAATGAAGACTGATGCAAAATACTTGTTTAGTTCATCCACCCTTTTCTTGTCCCCCCATTATTACCTCTCCAGCCTCACTTTCCAGCAATCCAATATGCACTCTTGCCTCTCTTTTACAGTTCATGTATCTGAAGAATCTTTTGGTATCTTCTTTAATATTATTGGCTAGCTTACTTTCATATTACATTTTTACCTTCTTAATGACTTTTTATATTTGTCTTCTGTTAGTATTTAAAAGCTTCCCCATCCTTTATCTTCTCACTAATTACTGCCATCATCCCTGCCAGTATTCTTTTCCAATATGCCTTGGCCAACTCTTCTCTCACACCTCCGTAATTTCCTTTACTCCACTGTAATACTGATATATCTGACTTTACCTTATCCTTCTCAAATTTCAGAATGAATTTGATCATATTATGATTACTCACCCCAAAGGGTTCTTTTACCTTAAGCTCTCTAATTAGTTCCCATTTATTCCCTTCCGCATGGGAGATTAGTTAGGAAGATTCAGTCCCTAGGTATACATGGTGAAGTAGCTGGATTAGACATTGGCTCAGTGGGAGAAGCCAGAGAGTAGTAGTAGAGGAATGCTTTTCTGAGTGGAGGCCTGTGACTAGTGGTGTGCAACAGGGATCAGTGCTGGGTCCATTGTTATTTGTCATCTATGTCAATGATCTGGATGATAATGTGGTAAATTGGATCAGCAAATTTGCTGATGATACGAAGATTGGAGGTATAGTGGACAGTGAGGAAGGTTTTCAAAGCTTGCAGAGGGATTTGGACCAGCTGGAAAAATGGGCTAAAAAGTGGCAGATGGAGTTCAATACAGATAAGTGTGAGGTATTGCACTTTGGAAGGAAAAAACAAGGTAGAACATACAAGGTAAATGGTAGGGCACTGAGGAGTGCAGTAGAACAGAGGGATCTGGGAATACAGATACAAAATTCCCTAAAAGTGGCATCACAGGTAGATAGGGTAGTAAAGAGAGCTTTTGGTACATTGGCCTTTATAAATCAAAGTATTGAGTATAAGAGTTGGAATGTTATGGTGAGGTTGTATAAGGCACTGGTGAGGCTGAATTTGGAAGTATTGTGTGCAGTTTTGGTCACCGAATTACAGGAAGGATATTAATAAGGTTGAAGGATTGCAGAGAAGGTTTACAAGGATATGCCGGGTCTTGAGAAACTGAAGTACGAGACAGGTTGAATAGGTTAGGACTTTATTCCCTGGAGCATAGAAAATGGGGGGAGATTTGATAGAGGGGTATAAAATTATGATGGGTATAGATAGAGTGGATGCAAGCAGGCTTTTTCCACTGAGGCTAGGGGAGAAAAAAACCAGAGGACATGGGTTAAGGGTGAAGGGGGAAAAGTTTAAAGGGAACATTGGGGGGTGGTCTTCTTCACACAGCGAGTGGTGGGAGTGAGGAGTGAGCTGCCAGATGAAGTGGTAAATATGAGCTCACTTTTAACATTTAAGAAAAACTTGGACAGGTACATGGATGACAGGGGTATGGAGGGATATGGTCCAGTTGCAGGTCAGGGGGACTAGGCAGAAAAATGGTTCAGCACAGCCAAGAAGGGCCAAATGGCCTGTTTCTGTGCTGTAATGTTCTATGGTTCTATTACCAATCACCTAATCTAAAATAGTTAATCCCCGAGTGGACTCAAGCAAGAGCTGCTCTAAAAAGCCATCTCAAAGGCATTCTAGAAACTCCCTCTCTTGTAATCCTTCTCCAAACTGATCTCCCCAATCTACCTGCATTTAGAAATCCCCACGACTGTTGTAACATTGCCCTTCTGGCATGCAATTTCTGTCTCCCATTGTACCTTGTGGACCATATTCTTACTACGGTTTGTGGGGTCTGTATACAACTCCCATCAGGTTCTTTTTACCTTTTCAGTTCTTTAGTTCTATCCACATTGTTTCAACACATTCATTTTTTTCTAATGATTTAATTTCATTTTTTATCAATTGAGCTATGCCACCCTCTCTGCCTTCCTGCCTGTCCTTTCGATACAATGTGTTATCTTGGACATTAAGCTCCAGCTATAATCCTCTTACACCTGTGATTTAGTGACGCATCATACTTGCTAAATCTGTAACTGTGCTACAAGCTCATCAACTTTATTCTGTATACTGCGCCCATTCAAGTGTAACACCTTCAGTCCTGTATTCACCCTTTTCAGTTTTGTTCACCTTTTATGTTGCAACTCATCCTGTTGACTGCAATTTTGTCCTATCATCAGCCTCTCCCTGCTAGGAGTCTCACCACACATTGTTTATGTATGTAAACCAGCTCCCTAATCTTCTGGGTCTAATCACTCTGGGTCCCGTCCCCTTGCCAAATTAGTTTTGACTCACCAAAACAACTTGATTCAACATGCCTGCAAGGAGATTGGACTTCTCAGGTTCAGGTGTAACCTATCCTTTTTGCACAGGTCATATCTTCCCCAGAAGAGATCCTAATGATCCATAAATCTAACCCTTTGCCCCCTACACCAGTTCCTCAGCCACATATTCACTTACCAAATCATCCTATTCTTACCCTCACTGGCACACGCAACAGACACCAACCTAGAGATTATGATCCTGGAGGTCCTGTTTCTCAGCTTTCTACCAAGCTCCCTACTATCTCTCTTCAGGACAGTTGAAAATCTAGACAAGAAGAAAAGAAAAACTTATGAAAGGTGGAAAAAAAAATCCAGGTAATGATAGAGATCCAGAAAATTATAAGGCTAGCAGGAAGGAGGTTAAAAATGAAATTCGGAGAGCCAGAAGGGGCCATGAGAAGGCCTTGGCGAGCAGGATTATGGAAAACCCCAAGGAGTTCTACAAGTATGTGAAGAGCAAGAGGATAAGACATGAGAGAATAGGACCAAACAAGTGTGACAGTGGAAAAGTATGTATGGAACTGGAGGAAATGGCGGAGGTACTTAATAAATACTTTGCTTTAGTATTCACTACGGAAAAGGACTTGGCAATTGTAAGAATGACCTACAGCGGACAGAAAAGCTTGAGTATGTAGACATTAAGAAAGAGGATGTGCTGGAGCTTTTGGAAAGCATCAAGTTGGATAAGTCACCGGGACCAGATGATGAATTTTTTGAGGATGTGACTAAACACATTGATGAAGGTAGAGCTGTAGATGTAGTGTATATGGATTTCAGCAAGGCATTTGATAAGGTAACCGATGCAAGGCTTATTGGGAAAATAAGGAGGCATGGGATCCAAGGGGACATTGCTTTGTGGATCCAGAACTAGATTACCCCCAGAAGGCAAAGATTGGTTGTAGACAGGTCATATTCTGCATGGACATCAGTGACCAGTGGTGTGCCTCAGGGATCTGTTCTGGGACCCCTTCTCTTAGTGATTTTTATAAATGACCTGGATGAGGAAGTGGAGGGATGAGTTTGTAAATTTGCTGATGACACAAAGTTTGAGGTTGTTGTGGATAGTGTGGAGGGCTGTCAGAGGTTACAGTAGGATGCAAAACTGGGCTGAAAAGTGGCAGATGGAGTTCAACTCAGATAAGTGTGAGGTAGTTCATTTTGGTAGGTCAAATATGATGGCAGAATATAGTATTAATGGTAAGACTCTTGGCAGTGTGGAGGATCAGAGGGATCTTGGGGTCCGAGTCCGTAGGACACTCAAAGCTGCTGCTCAGGTTGACTGTGTGGTTAAGAAGGTGTATGGTGTATTGGCCTTCATCAATCGTGGGATTGAATTTAGGAGTCGAGAGGTAATGTTACAGCTATATAGGATCCTGGCCAGACCCTACTTGGAGTACTGTGCTTAGTTCTGGTCACCTCACTACAGGAAGGATGTGGAAACTATTGAAAGGGTACAGAGAAGATTTACAAGGATGTTGCCTGGATTAGGGAGCATGCCTTATGAGAGTAGATTGAGTGAACTTGGCCTTTTCTTCTTGGAGTGACAGAGGATGAGAGGTGACATGATAGAGGTGTATAAGATGATGAGAAGTATTGATCATGAGGGTAGTCAGAGGCTTTTTCCCAGGGCTGAAATGTCTAACACGAGAGGGCACAATTTTAAAGTGCTTGGAAGTAGGTACAGAGGAGATATCAGGGGCAAGATTTTTACGCAGAGAGTGGTGAGTGCATGGAATGGGCTGCTGGCGATGGTGGTGGAGATAGATTATTTTAAGAGACTCCTGGATAGGTACATGGATCTTAGGAAAATAGAGGGTTATGGGTAACCCAAGGTAATTTCTAAATTAAGTACATGAACGGTACAGCATTGTGGACCAAAGGGCTTGTATTGTGTGGTAGGTTTTCTATGTTTCTATGTCTATGATCTCCTCACCTTGTCTACCTATGTTGTTGGTGCCAATATTTACCAAGACTTCTGGCTGCTCAGCCTTGCCCTTGAAAGTGCCATGTACTTATCATTGAAGGAAATGGCCACTGATGTACTCTGCAATGGTTGTGAATTTCCCCTCCTTCTCCTGACAGTCACCCAGTTACCTGTCTCCTGCAACCTAGAGGTAACTATCACCTCCTCGTTCTCCCAAATGAGCTGAAGGTCGTCGAGCTGCAGCTCCATTTCCTTGCTTCATTCTCTCAGGAGCGGCAGTTCAGTGCAGCTGGTGCAGATGTGTTTATCTGGGAGACCTCCAGTCTCCCAGACTTCCCACATCCCACACAGAGTACAAAACACTGCCTCTGCAGCCATTCTCAATAATCTACTCTGCACTAATAGATGTGGAACTAAGGACAGTAAGAGACTGGTTCAAGCTGACAGGAAGGTGACAGTAACTCAAATAATCACGGATTACAACAGTGGGGTGCAGAAGAGTATCTCTGAATGCACTACAGGTTGAACCTTGAATTGGATTGGTTACAGCAGCAGAAGACCATGAACATACACTCAGTGGCCACTTTATTAGGTATCTTGACAATAAATTGAACTTTGATTATTTTTGTTATCACACAAATGTAGTTTGTGTTCAGCCTGTTTTGGAAACACTGACAACACTATTGATGCCGAATGAAAAGAGAAGGGCTGTGAAATTACAACAGAAGAGTCAGTAGACGTGCTGAAGATGAGTTGGATTTTGATCCTGATTTGTGAGTTCTTCTCCCTGGTGATAGTGCCAGTTCTGCAGTTGTCATTTGTGGTTCACAGTGTGGTGCATGTCTTTGCACACTTGATAAGACAGTTTTCCTGCATGAAGGAAATTAAAGCACTTTCACAGCAAATTGAGCACAGCATGAGAATGCTGCTTCAAGAGAGAGCAGACCTTGGCTCTTCTCAAACATCTCACACTTTTATTTATGAAAAGTTGAGCGCACTGCTCCACCATTTGCTAATTTAATCTGCATAGATTTACGTTAATATATTCAGAATTTGATATCTTATGAACTCTTTTGGAATTGATACTGTTCATCATCTTGAAAGTGCAGGTTTTTTCCGTAGCTGGCCGGCAGTGTGAGGCTACCTCTCGTTGGGGGCCCTGCGCCTCTCACCCAACTGTGTGCTTTAGGCAATTTGACACAAAAATTATATGGCAACATTGATGCTGTTGTAAAGCCAAAATAACTTCCCATTAATATAGAATACAGTGCATCGGTCATTTGAAAGTAAATGTTTGACCTCTGTAGACACACCACCCTTTTCTCGTTATTACTACCAGGGAGTAGGAACAAGAGCCTGGAGAAACACCCTCAACGTTTTAGGAACAACTTCTTTCCCTCCAACATCAGACAATGAACCCATGACCAGCTCCTCATTACTTTGCTCTCTTTTTGATCTACTTATTTAAGAGTGGCCCAGTAACGTAATGCTATTGCATTGCCAATGACCTGAGTTCAACTCACACTGCTGTCCATAAGGAGTTAATATGTTCTCTCTGTTACTTGTGGGTTTCCTCCGGGTGCTCCGGTTTCCTCCCACATTCCAATTGTGTAAGGGTTAGTGGGTTGATTAGCCAAATGGGTGTAACTGGCCAGTGCAGGCTCAATGAGACAGAAGGGCTGTATCTCTAATTAAAAATAAATATAGTATTCCTTATTGTAATTTATTATATATTTGCTATTTTGCCACAAAACAGTGTTTTGTAATCCAGTGTCAAAAAGAGTATGGTCATGCACTTTGGTAGAAGAATTAATAGGGTAGACAATTTTCTAATTGGAGAGAAAATTCACAAATCTAATGTGCAAAAGGACTTGGGAGTCCTTGTGCAGGTTAATTTGTAGGTTGCGTCTGTGGTGAGTCTGGTAAACTATGTATACCTGTCTGGACACGCCCCCCCTGCTGACTGCTCCTCTGGCTCCTCCCACAGACCCCTGCTGACTGCTCCTGTGGCTCCTCCCACAGACCCCTGTATAAAGGCGATTGGGGGCACTGCTCCTCCCTCAGTCTTCAACATGGTCGTGGTCCCTTTTTCACTGTTAATAAAAGCCTATCATTCACTTCCAGTCTCCCAGAGTTATTGATGGTGCATCAGTGAGGAAGGCAAATGCAATATTAGCATTCATTTCAAGAGAACTAGAATATAAAAGCAAGGATGTAATGTTGAGGCTTTATAAAGCACTGGTGAGGCCTCTCTTGAAGTTTTGTGAGCAGTTTTGGTCTCTTATCTAAAAAAGGATGTGTTGAAATTGGAGAGAGTTCAAAGGAGGTTCATGAAAATGATTCAGGGATTGAATAGTTTGTTATATGAAGAGCATTTGATGCCTCTGGGCCTGTATTCATAGGAATTCAGAAGAATGAGGAAATGAGGGGCAACCTAATTGAAACCCATCAAATGTTGAAAGGCCTCGATAGAGTGGATGTAGAGAAGATGTTTCCTAAGGCGGGGGAATCTAAGAACAGAGCACACAGCCTCAGAATAGAGGGACATCCTTTTAGAATGGAGATGAGGAGAAATTTCTTTAGCCAGAGAGTGGTGAATCTGTGGAATTAATTACCACAGTCATTGGGTATATTTAAGGCAGAGGTAGATAGATTCGTGACTGGTCAGGGCATGAGGAGATATGGGGGTCGGTGGGGGAGGCAGGAGATTGGGGCTGAGAGGGAAAATGGATCAGCCATGACGAAATGGTGGAGCAGACTTGATGGTCAAATTGCCGAATTCTTTATATTCTTTGCCTATATCTTATGGTCTTGAAGCAATATATGTCAATGATAAAACCCTGATTCTGATTCTGATATGAAGTTGTACCTTGTGAACCTTCAGTCCAGGTGGCCAACCAAATTGTGCAGCAAGGTCTCTTGGAACGGGGAGGGAACATTTGCACTGAGAGAGATTGAAACAGAAAATGTTAAAATATCCCTTGGAAAATGGGAAATATCTGTTGGTTCTGAGGTGGCTGCTGGTTAGTGAATGAAATATTCCTGGAACCTGAGGTACTAATGAAGTGAATTTGGGAACCACAAACTCATCATCAACCACCCTGATAAAGGTGACCAGTGACTGGCTGAGAGCTAAGTCTCTGGTCCAGGCCAATGGGGAGCAGCAAGAAATCACAAACATAGCTAATCTGACTCTCTGGCACTGGTGAATCTTGTATCAAACAAGGTTTTTGTACTGTAGGAGTGATTGCCACTCAGTCCAATGCCCACAATGTTTTGCCAACCTTTTAACCTACTCGAAGATTAGTCTAACCCTTCCCTCTTACATGGACCTCCATTTCAAGGGTTCACTTTATTGTCAAAGCATGCATGTACAATACAACTCTATTATTTGTCTTCTCCAGATAGCCATGAAATACACATGAAAAAGAAAAAAACAAAACTCGCAGACCCCAGAATCCCCCGCCCCCTCCCCAATACAAACCCTGATCCCCTCACTTGCAGGAAAAAAGTGACAATGGCAACACATCTCCAATCCCTCCCCCACAGAGAAAAACAATGACAGTAACAATCCTTGACCCCTTCACACACAAACTAGAACAGCAACAGTAGCATCAAAACCCCCCTACCCCCCATTTTGGTAAAAGGAACAATAGTGCGGTCCATTATCGAAATGGGGAGAAAATTCAAATATCAGAGGTGCAGTGGGTCCTAGGAGCCATTGTACAAGACTCCCAGAAGGTTAACTTACAGGTTGGGTCTGTGGTAAAGAAGGCAAATGGAATGTTTTGTCATTGATTTCAAGGGGAATAGATTATAAAAGCAAGGAGATAATGCTGAGCCTTTACAAGACACTAGTCAGGCTGCACTTGTAGTATTGTCAACAGTTTTAGGCCCCATATCTCAGAAAGGATGTGTTATCATTGGAGAGAGTCCAGAGGAGGTTCACAAGGATGACACCAAGAATGAAAGGGTTAACATATGAAGAACGTTTAGCAGCTTTGGTCGTGAAATCATTGGAACTTAGAAGAATGAGTGAGGATCTCATTGAAACCTAACGAATATTGAAAGGACAAAAGGACTATGTAAGGTGGATGTAGAGAGTATGTTTCTTATGGTGGGTGGATCCAGAACTTGAGAGCACAGCCTCAAAATTGAGGGGTGGCCTTTTAGAACAGAGGTAAGGAGGAATTTTTTTAGCCAGAGGGTAGTGAATCTGTGGAACGCTGTGCCTCAGACTGTGGTGGAGGCCAAGTCCGTGGGTATATTCAAAGTGGAAGCTGATAGTTTCTTGATTGGTTGGGGTATCAAGGGATATGGTGAGAGAGCAGGTGTATGGGGTTTTGTAGAATATGGGATCAGCCATGATGAAATAGTGGAGTGGAATTGGGGGGCTAAATGGCCTAATTCTGCTCCTACGTCTTATGGTCTTATGCTTCTTATCATCTTGTACACCTCTATTTCTCTAACAATTCACATTAATGTGTACAAAACGGTTGGTTGCAAGGATGCAATGCTCTTTCTGCAAACTTTGTTCTCTGCTTTGATCTGGTGGAGCCATATATTGTGTCTGGTGCTCCCGATGCAGCCTCCTGTGCGTTGGTGAGACCTGTCATAAATCGGGGGACCACTTCGTTGAGCACCTCTGCTCCATCCGTCAAAAGCAGAACATTCCGGTGGGCAAATATTTTAATTCCCATTCCCGTACTGACATGTCGTTCCAAGGCCTCTTGTGCCAAGATGAGTCCACCCGGGTGGAGGAGCAACACATTGTATTCCATCTGGGCACCCTCCAACCTGATGGTATGAATATTAATTTCTCCTTCTGGTAAAAAACTATTTTCTTCTTCTGCCCTCTTCTTCTTTGCTCCAGTTTGGCCTCTTACCTCTTCTCACCTGTCTGTCACTTTCTCCTGGGTCCCCTCTTCCTTTTCTTTCTCCTATGGTGCACTCTCTTCTCCTATCAGATTCCTTTCTCTCCGGCCATTTACCTTTCCCACCCACCTGACTTCACCTCTCTCTTTCTCGCCATCCTCCTTACCCTTCCCTGACCTTTTTATTCTGGCATCCTCCCACCTCCTTTCCAGTCCCGAAGAAGGGTCTCCACCTGAAACATTAACGTAGATGTTGCCTGACCTGCTGAGTTCCTCCAGTATTTTGTGTGTGCTGCTCTGGATTTCCAGCACCTGCAGAATTTCTGATGTTCAAGCTTTAAGCTGGTGTGTTGTCGGTTGCTTAGAAAATCAACTAAAATCAGGTGCTGTAATATCATCACAGCTTTCTAGCAGGTAGGTAAATAGAGTAATTTTAAACATGCATGTGCAGAGGAATTGAAGGTAAAATAGCTCCCTGGAGATCCTCGATCCCTAGAGATCTACGTAAAATGAATTACAGCATGGCATGACGCCATTTCATGGGTGAATGCTTTGGTTGCAACTAATTAACAGGTTTTAATTTTTCCATGCTGTCTGGGACTATTCATGGAGTAAATTATATTTTTGGATGACCTTAACTTTTCACATTCTCTCAGTACTGAACACAGTGCAAAGAATTCAGTATTGAACTGGCCCACTTGTTGCCAGTAATGGAATTTAAACTTTAACGAGTGCAAAGTGATGCATTTTTGGATGCTCTTTTCTTATTGCTACTGTAGGCGCAGGAGTGTGAAGACACACACTCTATACATTCAAAATATCTTGGAAATGGCAGCCCGACAGATCCAAGAACATAGAATTTCAGTTGCACACAAGCCAAAAGCAACACTGGGGAGAGGGCTTTGCAGACCAAAAGAACGAACCAAGCTATTAGACAAGACCAGTGTGTCTACAAAATTCATTGCGGGGACTGCAGCAAACATTATGTTGGCCAAACTGGGAGAAAACTATCCACAAGGATCCATGAACATCAGCTGGCTGTGAACCAGCATGACCAACTTTCCCTGGTCTTTACCCATGGAGATCGAGAGGGGTCCAAATTTGACAGGGCATCAGTGAAAGTCATGACGCAAGCAAACACACGGCATGCAAGAGAATTCCTAGGAGTGTGGTTTCCCGTGAACAATTCCATAAACAAACATGTAGATCTTGATCAATAGATGTGGGCAAAATTTCAGACCACAGTGCACAAGGTTTGCCACACAGCCGATCAGCAAGGAGACTTCTTCCCCACATCACAACCAAGTCTCTGATATGACAACCAAATCAGCTGATTGACAAGTAGATAAAACCAGGCATTTGGAGGACATACTACAATCAACAGCAATGTCTCCTCATATGCTGAGGAAACACTTGTAAGTAAATTGCTAAGATTGGAGAACAGCTCAACATTTCAGGAACTGCTTTATCTCCTCCGCCATCAGATTTCTGAAAGGACTTTGTATTACGTATTTTTTTTTCTTTTTCTTGTTCTCTTTTTGCATTCCTTGTTTGATTTAGTTTACAGTGCCTATAAAAAGTACAAGCTCACTGCTCACATGCATATTCTGTATGTAGCCAGAGATTCTGCCAATCACCAGCACGAGAAAATCTGCCGATGCTGGAAATTTGAGCAACACACACAAAATGCTGGAGGAACTCAGCAGGCCAGGCAGCATCTTTGGAAAAAAGCACAGTCAACATTTTGGGCCAAAACCCCCTTGGAGATTTTTCTGTTTTATTAGAATACGTACACAATGCTGGAAGAACTCAGCAGGTCAGGCAGCATCCGTGAGAAAAGAGTAGCTAATGTTTTGGGCCGAGACCCTTCATCAGGAATGGGAATCTCGGCCTGAAACATTGGTTACTCTTTTCTCACAGATGCTGCCTGACCTGCTGAGTTCTTCCAGCATTGTGTATGTATTTTTGATCCACAGCATCTGCAGTTGTATTTTGTGTTTCTGTTTTATTGTTTTACAACATTGAATCACAATGGATTTAATTTAGCTTTTTTTGAAACTGATAAACAGAAAAAAGACTCTTTACTGACAATGTCAAAACAGATCTCTTCAAAGTGATCTAAATTAATTACAAATATAAAATACAAAATAATTGATTATATAAGTATTTACCCCCTTTAATATGACACATCAACTCATCACTGGTGCAGCCAATTGGTTTCAGAAGTCACATAATTAATCAAAAGGAGATCACCTGTGTGCAGTCAAGGTGTTTCAGATGATTGTAGTAAAAATACACCTGTGTCTGGAAGGTCCAGCTACTGCTGAGTCAGTATCCTGGCAAAAACTACACCATGAAGACAAAGGAATACTCCAAGCAATTCTGTGAAAAAGTTGTTGAAAAGCACAAAACAGGAGATGGATACAAGAAAATTTCTAAGTCAGTGGATATCCATTGGAGTACAGTTAAGTCAATCATCAAAAACTGGAAAGAATATAGCACAGCTAGAAGTCTGCCTAGAGGAGGCTGTCCTCAAAAACTGAGTGACTGTGCAAGAAGGGGACTAGTGAGGGAGGCCACCAAGTGATCTATGACAACTCCGGAGGAGTCACAAGCTTTAGTGGCTGAGATGGGAGTGACGGTGCATACAACAACTGTTGCCCAGGTAGCTTCACCATAAGAAATAGGAGCAGGAGTTTGCCATCTGCCCTGTCAAGCCTGCTCTGCCATTCAATAAGAGCATGGCTGATCTGGCCATGGACCCATCTCCACCTACCTGCCTTTTCCCATAATCCTTAATTCCCCTAATATGCAAAAATCTATCCAACCTTGTCTTAAATATATTTACTGAGGTAGCCTCTACTGCTTCATTTTATTCACTACTCTGTGGGAAAAGCATTTCCTCTGCATCTCCATCCTAAACCTACTCCCCCAAGTCTTGAGGCTATGTCCCCTAGTTCTAGTCTCCCCTAACAGCGGAACCAACTTTTCTGCCTCTATCTTATCTATCCCCTTCATAATTTTATATGTTTCTATAAGATTTCCAGCTTTTCATCACAGCATTATAGGAGAGTGGCAAAAAGAAAGCCACTGTTGGGGGGGGGGTGGGGTGGGGTGGGGGGGAAGAAAAACTCATATGAAATCTTGGCTAGAGTTTGCCAGAAGGCATGTGGTAAACTCTGAGTCAGCTAGAAGAAGGTCTTATGGTCTGAAATTGAGCTTTCTGGACATCAGACTAAACGCCATGTTTGGCGTAAGTCAAACACTCCACATCATTAAAACTCACCATCCCTACTGTGAAGCATGATGGTGGCTGCATCATGCTGTGGGGATGCTTCACACCAGCAGGCTCTGGAAGAATTGTGAAGGCAGAGGGTAAAATGAATGCAGCAAAGTACAGGGAATTCCTGGAGGAAAACCTGATGCAGTCTGCAAGAGAACTGTGACTTGGGAGAAGATTTGTTTTCCAGCAAGACAATGACCCTAAGCATAAAGCCAAACCTACACAGGAATGGCTTAAAAACACCAAAGTTAGTATTCTGGAGAGCCAAGTCAAAGTCCAGACCTCAAGCCAATTGAGAATCTGTGGCTGGGCTTGAAAAGGGCTGTACATTTACGATCCCCATGCAATCTGATAGAGCTTGAGCAGTTTTGTAAAGAAGAATGGGGAAAATTTGCAGTGTCCAGATGTGCAAAGCTGATCGAGACCTATCCACACAGACTCAAGGCTGTAATTGCTGCCAAAGATGCATCTACTAAATATTCACTTGAAGGGGGTGAGTAATCATGCAATCAATTATTTTGTGTTTAATAATTGTAATACATATTCACCAATTTGTAGAAATCTGTTTTCACTTTGACAAAAAGAGTCTTCTGTTGATCAGTGCCAAAAAGCCAAATTAAATCCACTGTGATTCAATGTTGTAAAACAATAAAACATGAAAACTTCCAGGGGGGATAAATATTTTTTATAGGCACATATACATAGCTAGGGTGACTCATACTTTTGCACAGTGCTGTATTTGTCAATGTGGAGCACACAGCGAGCTTATAAATCTGGTGGGAGCAAAAGATATTGGAAATAGTGAGGGGGTGCACTGTGGGAGGGTTGTGGGACAGGTGGCAGAGAAGGAGTACAAGGGCTGGGTGAGGTGGCATGGGTGCAGGCACACCCAACCCTGAGACACCAGTCAAGGTCATTAAATTCAAAACTTTTGGTTTATTGATCAGTACAGACTATCTCTCCCTCTCCTCTCCCTTCCCCTTTTCCCAACCATGATTCCCCTCTCCCTGCCCCCTTCCCACTCTCAGTTCACAATAGAGACGCATATCAGAATCAGGTTTATCATCACCTGATGAAATTTGTTTTATTTTGTGGCAGCAGTACAGGTCAATACATAAAGTTACTGCGGTACTGTGCAAAATTCTTCGGCACCCTAGCTAACTATATGTGCCTCAGGCTTTTGCACACTACTGTGTCTATATATTTCTTATTAGTAATGTGTAATTTATTTTATTATGTATTGTACTGTACTGCTACTGCAAAACGACACATTTCATGACATAAGCCAGTGATATGAAACCTGATTCTGATTTTGAAGTTAAACTAGTGAAGGACTTGCACAATAAACTGAGGAGTGTTGTTACCTCAGTGAGACCAAAGGGTATCCCTGAAAGTAGCAAGACAGGCAGATAAAATGGAGATCAAGCTATGGAATGCTTGCTTCATTGGACCAGACTCCAAGCACTCTTCTGTTAAAGCTGCTTACAATCTTGTCCTTGGATGCTGCCTGGCCTGCTGAATTCCCCCAGCATTTTGTATGTGTTGCTCTGATTTCCAGTATCTGCAGATTTTCTCTTGCTTGTGATTGGCAGAATCTCTGGCTACATACGGTAGGAATATGCATGAAACACCAAGGTCCCTGAATGGAAAACCCTACAAAAAGGCTTTTGGAACGCTTGCCTTTATAAATCAGAGCATTGAGTACAGAAGTTGGGATGTAATGTTAAAATTGTACAAGGCATTGGTAAGGCCAAATTTGGAATATTGTGTACAGTTCTGGTCACCGAATTATAGGAAAGATATCAATAAATTGGAGAGAGTGCATAGACAATTTACTAGGATGTTACCTGGGTTTCAGCACTTAAGTTACAGAGAAAGGTTGAACAAATTAGGTCTCTATTCATTGGAGCATAGAAGGTTGAGGGGGGATTTGATCGAGGTATTTAAAATTTTGAGAGGGATAGATAGAGTTGACGTGAATAGGCTGTTTCCATTGAGAGTAGGGGAGATTCAAACGAGAGGACATGATTTGAGATTTAGGGGGCAAAAGTTTAAGGGAAACACGAGGGGGTATTTCTTTACTCAGAGAGTGATAGCTGTGTGGAATGAGCTTCCTGTAGAAGTAGTAGAGGCCAGTTCAGTTGTGTCATTTAAGGTAAAATTGGATAGGTATATGGACAGGAAAGGAGTGGAGGGTTATGGGCTGAGTGCGGGTAGGTGGGACTAGGTGAGATTAAGAGTTCGGCACGGACTAGGAGGGCCGGAATGGCCTGTTTCAGTGCTGTGATTGTTATATGGTTATATGGTTATAAAAAGTAATAGATCCAGCCCAGCCCATCATGGGCAAAACCCTCTCCACCATTGAGCACATATACATGGAGCATTCTTGCAGGAAAGCAGCATCCATCATCAGAGACCTCCATCACCCAGGCCATGCTCTTTTCTCGCTGCTACCATTAGGAAGAAGGTGCATGAGCCTCAGGACTCACATCACCAGCTTGAGGAATAGCTGTTACTCCTCAACCATCAGGCTCTTGAACCAAAAGGGAAAACTTCACTCAGCTTCTCTTGCCCCATCAGTGAAACATGACCACAACCAATGGACTCATTTTCAAGGTTTGCTGTCTTCTACGGACTGGTTGAATGGCCAAGTTAGGTGGTCTTTCATTGATTCTGTTATGGTTATTATTCTATAGATTTATTGAGTATGCCCATAAGAAAATGAACCACAGGATTGTATATGGTGACATATATATACTTTGATAATAAATTTCCTATGAACTTTGAACTTAATTGCAGGATTACTTTGGTAGTCCGCGAAGGCTTTGTTGTGATGATATGTTTTTGGTGACACATTGCTACTGATCTTGATACAAGTTTATCACAACTGGTGCTTTAAACTACTTTTGTTTGTTTAAAGATACCTATTTTCATTTGGGTGTTTGGGGGGTGTTTTGAGGAATCCAAACTTTCAGATGGATTGCCTCCCTAGATTTTCCTTTGTTGTTCAGCCCAAATAATTAACAGTTGGATGAGCAGTTTACTAACTCGCCCTTAATACTTCTCAAAGACCCTTTCCACAGTCTCTTTGACCTCCTGCCATCAGGCAGAAGGTACAGCAGCACAGGAGCCAGAAATGTCAGGCAGGGTAACAGCATCTTCCCCCAGGCTGTTAGACATCTTAACAGCCTGCTGCCCCCCCAGTACATATGTACACCCTGTCACTCCCCAACTATCAGACACTCACACTCACTCTCATCCTGCACTGGTCACTTTTCATCTTTTATTGCTGCTTTTCACATATCTATACGGCTGCTTGTTTTATTATAATAGTGCCAGTAACATTATACTGTCTGACTTCATATCCACTTCATCCTTTATGTCATCTTGTCAATCTTCAGGCCATGCCACTCAGGGATTTGTGCTAATATTATTATTGTGTGTGATGGACTGTAACTATATAAATTCTGTGTTTTGCATCTCAGCCCCAGAGGTACGTTGTTTCATTTGGCTGTATACATAGTGAAAGACAATAAACTTGAACTTGAACTAAATATTTCTATTTTGGGTGTTTAACTGTCTCCTAATTGTAATTCAAACAATTAATTTGATGGATTTAATGCCGTTGCATTTTTATTGGCTTTCCAATTGCACAGAAGACTGTTCTTTGCCCCAGGAGTGAACTGACTTGTGATCAAATCGACAGGAAAAAATATTCACAGAAAATATGAGCAGTCAAAAGTTAATCCTGGATTATGTTCTGAACACAATTTTCTAGTCTTATGGAAATGTGATTTCTACTTGGTGCAATTTTCTTACAAATTCTTTGTACCATGTTCAACTATGTGGTTTTTCAGAAAGTTTAACTATTATTAATAATTAGCAAATTATCTGCAGTAACAAAATATATATAGATGATTTAAGTTTGCATGGAAACACGGTGACCTGAAATGTAATCATTGTTTCAGTGCTAATCTCTCCCAAAATGTAGTTCTGAAATAACTGGATTTCCCGGCGGTCGACCCTTTTAATCCCAATCCCCATTCCAATGCTGCAATGAGGCCACTTTCACGTTGAAGGAGCAACACCTCCTATGTCATCTGGGTAGCCTCCAACCTAATTGCAAGAAGGTTGATTTCCCAAACTTCTAGTGGTTTTTCCATCTCCCCATTCCCTCTTCTTCCATCCCCCACTCTTGCCCCACTCTTAACTCTTCTCTTCTCCTCACCTGCCCATCACCTCCCTTTGGTGCCCCTCATCCTTCCCTTTTCCTATGCTTCACTCTCCTCTCCTATTGGAGTATTCCTCCTTCGGCCCTTTACCCTTTCTACCTATCACATTCCAGCTTCTCACTTCATGCTGATCACCCACCTTCCCCCTCTCCTGGCTTCATCTATCACCCCCAACTTGTACTTCTTGCCCCTCCCACCTTCTTCCCCCTCCCTTTCCAGTCCTGAAGAAGGGTCTCGGCTCGAAACATCGACTAGTTATTCTTTTCCATAGATACTGTCTGAGCTGCTGAGCTCCTCCAGTATTTTGTGTGTGTTGCTTCGGATTTCCAGCATCTGCAGAATTTCTTGTGTTTATCTTGCATTCTGACTAAATAACAAGAGAACACCAGGGTCCTCCTAATCTTGTAACCTCTTAAGCTTCCAATTAATCTCTTGTGGCGAGAAATCCTGCCACCTGTGTTTTCTGTTTGTGATAATTATTCTATTACATGCTAGAATTAAGAGCTCTAATGCACTCCATGGCTACTTTATTAGGTACACCTGAACAATATCTAATCAGCCAATCATCTGGCAGCAACTTTATGCATAAAAGAAGGTTGTTTGTTAGTGAAAATAAGTGGCAGTGATTTTTTCCTTGCTCTTATAATTTTGACTCCTTTTTAGTATTTGATAGTGGCAACCATTTGTTAGTCCAAGAGGTATAGAGATCAGATAATACCGAGCCTACGCTTACTGGCCACTTTATTAGGTTCACCTGCTCATTAATGCAAATATCTAATCAGCCAATCATATGGCAGCAACTCAATACATAAAAGCATGCAGACATGGTCAAGAGTTTCAGTTGTTGCTCAGACCGGCCATCGGAATGGGGAAGAAATGTGATCTAAGTGACTCCGACTGGTGGTGCTAGACGGGATGGTTTGAGTATCTTGGTAACTTCTGATCTTCTGGGGTTTTCATTTTGGGATTTAAAGAGGATATTGTGAAAAAGAAAATGAAAACATTCAGTGACCAGTAGTTTTGTGTGTGAAAATGCCTTGTTGATGAGAGAGATGAGAGAAGAATGACCAGACTGGTTCAAGCTGACAGGAAGGTGACATTAACTGAAATAACCGTGCATTACAACAGTGGGGTGCAGAAGAGCATCTCTGAATGCACAACTTGTAAAACCTTGAAGTGACTGGGCTACAGCCGCAGAAGTTCACAGACATACACTCAATGGCCACTTTAGTAGGCAGAGGAGGTAGCTAATAAATTGGTCACTGAGTGTATGTACTGTCTGCATATTCCAATGAAATAAAAACATTTCAATTTTAGGATAATATAAACATTAAAATATTAAATCTGATTAATGCAGGATCTTGTGGATTAAAGGAAATTTGATACCCATGTCATGTCTGAATATAAAGGAAAGGATGCAATGCTGAGGCTTTGTATTTGAAGTATTGTGAGAAGTTTTGAGACCTTTATCTAAGAAAAGATGTTTTGGCATTGGAGAGGGTGCAGAGGAGGTTCACAAGAATAATCCCAGGAATGAAAGAGTTAATGCATGAGCGTTTGATGGCGTTGGGTCCATAGCCACTGGCCTTCAGAAGAAAGAAGGGTGTGGCGGTGGTTCAAATGTTGAAAGGACTACATCAGCAGTTCCCAACCTGGGGCCTATGGACCTGTTGGTTAATGGTAGGGATCCATAGCCTAAAAAAGGTTGGGCACCCCTGGCCTAGATAAAATGGAGATAGCGAGGATTTTGCCAAAAAGACCATAAGGTATACGAGCAGAAGTAGGCCATTCAGCCCATTGAATTTGCTCTGCCATTTGATCATGGGCTGATCCAATTCTTCCAGTCATCCTCACTCCCTTGTTTTCACCCCATACCCTTTGATGCTCTGGCTAATTGAAGGTGAGGGAGGGAGTGAGGAAGTCCTCAGTAATGAGGGAGTCTGGGATCGGAGGACAGAGCCTCGGAATAGAAGGACATCTCATTATAAAAGAAATGAGAGGGATTTTTTCAGCCAGAGGGTGGTAAATCTGTGAAATTCATTGCCCCAGATGACTGCGGAGATCAAGTCATTGGGTATATTTAAAGCAGAGGTTGAAAAGCTATTGATTTGTAAGGGTATCAGAGGTTACAGGGAAAAGGCAGGAAAATAATAGAGGGATAATAAATCAGTGATTGATAGAATGGTGGTGCCCAACTGATGGGCTGAATGGTCTAACTTGCTCCTATGTCTTTTTGATTTATGGCCCTATTAAATATCCTAGCCCATGCTTCTCCCTTCAGACAAAAATCTTGTGCTGAAGTCTACGTAAATTTGAATGAGTGCTTGAATCTGCTTGTGTTGTTAATGGGAGAACATGAAGCAAAGTAGCCTCTGTGTGCCTGATGAATTCAGTTCTCCAGTTAATTGAAGCATGAATTAGTGTCTTGTTATCCTTGCTACATAATGATGATTGAAATAAGATAAAAACCTTATGGTCACATCCTGTGGGATTGATTAGGGATTCTTATCCATAGTTACCGCATTGCAGAGAATAATTTGAGTTACTTTGGTTAATGGCAGAGATCACAGTTTTGTCCCTTTAGAATCTTTTCCCTGTTATTAAACTGCTCTGTGTGTAATAAAGTGTGCCTGAATAAAACTAAATTACAAATTAGTAAAGAATGTGACAAGCAGTTCAAATGACTGAATCCTTTCCCTCTCTGGCTGATATTTGAAACGGACAAGGTATGGCAAAATTTGAATATTTTCACAGTTACATTTTATTTATTACTCAGTAAACAATCATTAGGTAATGACAGAATAATAAATTTTCACAGTGAAGGGAAGCCACCCAGTTCTCTGTCTCAACATCACTGAATGCCGTACCTATATGCTATCGTTCCCATTTTTAGAGTTTTCTTTTTTTCTTTTGCTTCAGCTTCAAACATTATCAACCGTATTTTTAAATCTGACTCCTTCCCCCTCCCTTTCCAGTCCTGATGAAGGGTCTCAGCTGGAAACGTCAACAGTTTATTCATTCCCATGGATGCTGCTTCACCTGCTGAGTTCCTCCAGCATCTTGTGTGTTGCTCTGGATTTCCAGCATCTGCAGATTTTCTAGTGTTTCTCATTTTTTTAAGTATAGAGTATATAATACATTTTGCTGCCAGCATAGCTTCTGTCATGATATTCCTCTCCTAACTAAGAGAGTAGAACAAGACTGATGATATTGTTCAGCTAGGACCAGTGTAAGACCATAAGACATGGGAGCAGAATTAGCCCATTCAAGGATTCTACATCTTCCAACTCTATGTCGCCTCTTTCTAAGGAATTGATTTCATGTTTTGCAAACAGAGCCACCCCTCCCCCTTTGTCTACCTGCCGATCCTTTTGATACAAGCTGTAGCCTTGAATGTAAGACTCTCTTCGTCACTCATAACAATGCTTTATGGAATGATGTTAAATTTTCCCCCCACCCCCAGCCCATGCAAAAAATGACTCTTTCTTATCCATTTCCCTCTCAGCCCCAATCTCCTGCCTTCTCTTTGTATCCTTTCATGTCCTGACCAATCAAGAATCTATCATCCTCTGCCGGAATTCCACAGATTTACCACTCTCTGGCTAAAGAAATTCCTCCTTATCTCTGTTCCAAATGGATGTCTATCTTTTCTGAGGCTGTGTCTTCTGATCCTGGACTTATCCACCAAAGGAAACATCCTCTCCATCTCCACTCCATCAATGCCTTCCAATATTCAACAGGTTTCAATGAGGTCACCCCTCATTCTTCTGAATTCTAGTGAGTAGAGGTCCCGAGGCATCAAACGCTCTTCATATGTCAAGCCTTTCAATCCTAGAATCATTTTCGCGAACCTTCTTTGAACCTTTTCTGAGGTTAGCATATCCTTTCTGAGTTAAGTAACCCAAAGCTCCTCACGGTACTCCAAGTGAAGCCTCACCAGTGATTTATAAAGCTTCAACATTACATCCTTGCTTTTATATTCTAGTCTTCTTGAAATGAATGCTAACATTATATTTGCCTTCCTCATCACAGACTCAACCTGTAAATTAAGGTTCAGGGAATCCTGCACATGGACTCCCGAGTTCCCTTGCGCCTCAACTTTTTGTATCGTCTCTCCATTTAGAAAATAGTCCACCCTTTTATTTATTCTTCCAAAGTGCATTATTATACACTTCCTGCCACTTCTTTGCCCATTTTTCTATTCTGTCCTTCTGTAGCCTCTTTACTTCCTCAAAATGAGCTGCCCCTCCACCTATTTTCATATCGTCTGCAAACTTTGCAACAAAGATCACCAAATAACCATGGTCGGCTGAACCCTAAAAGTGTGATTACTTTCAAAGTAACTAAGAGTATCATCACCATCTTCTACAATCCTTACTGGAACTGTAATTGAGTTCATTTCTCAATAGACAGAGGTTCTTAAGCAAAATGCCATTGTCACTGACATTTCTACTCATACATATTACATGTGCAAAATATCTGAGGTTTTCTTTTTCAAAATGCATATTTCCAAGGACAATATCTAGACTGATAACGAGAAGATAGTTCCTTGCGTTTTACGTTAGCTATCTCAGTCTACTTGGCTCTGCTATGACTGATTCATGAATCTTGTTGTGATCTTTAACAAAACCACACGTGGTAGAAATGACAATGTCTGGGGCAGTTGGATAGCCTTCTTTTGTGCTTGACATTTTTAATATTCTTCTACTCAAAATAATAAATGAAAAATGGAAGGTGTTCATAAATTTTAGCTGCTATTTCAGACAGTGCTTTCTCAGCTTTTTGTGTGCAGAATGTAATAGTCTGACGTATAGTAAGGATAACACAATCAATAGCATTTTATTGTTCTCAAATCTGATATATACTGTACTCTATTTAGAACTGCAGTAAATTGCTTCACTAATTTAAATAGTTCCCTGCTTTAATGAAAATGCTTAAAACGAACTATTGGACCTTGCAGTTGAAAAATCCGAGAGGAAAAAGAGACTGTTAGAATAAAATGATAAGAATATAAACCCCCCAGAAAATAATCTTTGGTGAAATTGAAGCTATAGCGTTGTCTTTTTTTCTAACTCACTTTATATCTAGTCGCTAATGCAAATAGCTAATCAGCTAATCACGTGGAAGCAACTCAATGCATAAAAGCATGCAGACATGGTCAAGAGGTCCAGTTGCTGTTTAGACCAAACATCAGAATGGGGATCTAAGTGACTTTGACAAGAGAATGATTGTTGGTGTCAGATGGGGTTGTTGGGTATCTCAGAGACAGCTGATTCCCCGGGATTTTCAGAATCAGATTCAGATTTATTATCACCGGCTTGTGTTGTGAAATTTGAAACATGCACAACAGTCTTGGGTTTACAGAGAATCATGTGAAAAACAAAAGAAAATCCTATGAGTGGAAGTTGTCTTGTTGATGAGAAATGTTAGAGAGACCACAAACATACACTCCATGGCCTTCTTATTAGGTACAGGGTGTCCCTAATAAAATAGCCACTCAGTGTAGGAGTGGCATTCTGATATGTGCCAGTAACTCCATTCGCATGATTTACAGAGAATGGTGTGAAAAACAAAAATATCCAGTAAGCTGCATTTCTGTGGGTGAAAACATCTTGTTAATGAGAAAGGTCAGAGGAGAATGGTCAGACTGGTTCAAGCTGACAAGAAGGTGACAATAACTCAAATAGCCACACATTACAACAGTGGTGTGCAGAAGAGCATCTCTGAATGCACAGCATATTGACCCTTGAGGTGGATGGGCTACAGCAGCAGAAGACCGTGACCACACTCAGTGGCCACTATATTAGGAACAGGAGGCTCCTAAGGAAAAACAAGTATATGCTCATAACTGCAGAAAATTGCTGCTAATTTAAATAATTTCTTGCTTTAATGAAAATACTTAAAATGAACAATTGGACCTTGTAGATTAAAAATCCAACAAAGATAAAAGAGACTGTTAGAAAATAAAATGATCAGACTATATACGGTGAAATTAAGGTTATGGCATTGCTTTTTATTCCAGCTTCAAACTATTTTACAGTGCCTTGACACTCAGATTTTCAGAACATTCTTATCTTTCAAGTATCACAATTTTATCTTCTTGAAATGTTTCAAATGTATTTAGCTCTGTAATAAGAGTATGACTAAAATCAGTTGCCGTCTTTAATTAAAGACTAGATAAAATTGTTTTTCACCGCTTAAAGCTGGCGATTCAAGATTTATTCCAAAATGGGCATTTTTATTATTCTTGGAGGTGATTTATCCAGGTTAAGCCAACTTGATGCTGCAGTGAACTGGAGAAACAGTCTTTTCCCTCCGAGACCAGTTTCCAAATGCTGAGAAAGACTAAGTGAAAGGATGCTTCATATTACTGACTGTTAAGTATCCTAATTAAGATTCATTATGAAAAATCTTAACTCATTTCCCACTGGATATAAGCTTTTAGCACAATGTTGCATGCAACTTGTGCAGTTGCTAATAATTTGGCAATCCCAACTGAACAGATGGCTGATGTATATAATGTAAATATTGTGCTTGTGTGGTGAACAGACCTTTGTTCAGATTGAGGTTATAATGTCCTGCTGTGCAGTGCTATAAAGGGTGACGTTAGTTCAGGTGTATGACACATCTAACCCAAAATGCTTGACACTAAATGCAAAGACAAAACAGTCACATCTTCCTGCAATCTCCAAATAAATCAGAGTTCAAAGCTCAAAGTAAGTTTATTATCAAAGTACGAAAATGTTACCATATACTACACTGAGATTCATTTTCTTGCGGGCATTTGCAGTAGAACAAAGAAATGCAAGAGAATTAATGAAAAACTACACATAGACAAAGACTAACAGACAACCAAAAGCAGACAAACTGAGCCAACACAAAAAAAAATAGTAATAATCATAATAAATGACACCAGGAAGATGAGTTGTAGAATCTTTGAATAGAGTCTGTAGGTTGTGGAATCAGGTCAGTGTTGAGGTGAGTGAAGTTATCCACACTGGTTCAGGAACCTGATAGTTGAACAGTAATAACTGTTGCTGAATCCGGTGGTGTGAGACTTAAGGATCCTGTACCACCTCCTGATGGCCACAGTGCATGGCGTGAATGATGGCGTCCCTTGATGCTGCTTTCTAGTGGCTCCACTCCCATTGTTTCGGACAATATTTGGATTTAGTATCAGTGAATACGAATTGACAGTTTGAAAACGATCCAAATTGAACAGTCACTGCTCTCCGAGGTTTGAATTTGACAGGCTGTATATCCAGGTACCACGGAAGATGTTCACCTAAACCTACAGGTGCTTCGCTGCACGCAGTGAGGAGATACCACAGAGCAGAGCCACTGACTGCATTACAGTGGGACATTATTCAACAAGGTCTTATCTGAAGCAAAGGTGTAGGAAAATGGAATTAAAGAAAATATAACTTTATCAAACATGCCCGTTATGCCACTGACATTTAGGGAAGCAATGAAAGAACTCTATCAGTAGCTTCCTCTTGGTTTACATTACTGTCAGTCATGCAAGTCCCGGCTGGAGACTCAGGAATACCATTGCACTCAGATGTAGAAGGATTCTTCACTGCTGCTTCTCTAACAACTTTGTTTGACTATTCAAAGTGGTTAGCCCTGAAATGACCCTCTGAACCTGGAGGACTGGTGCACCATTCCTAGACTGGCCTCTACCCTTTGACCTGTTTGGCATGGGTGACCCTACCAAGAGCCAAAGCATAAAGCCCTGACTCCAGCCGACATAGCTCTCTGGATCATTAAGGCACACAAGCCTCCAAACCTGATGATGAGGCTGTGGTCCTCTTGGGGGATCAAACATTCTGTGCTTTATTAACTCAACCATGGATGGTTCCAAGCCCAGCTGTGAAAGGAGGAGGGTTGGGCTTTGGGCTAGCAACCCCATTCAATAAAATCCAAGAGCTACAGAAACACCAACAAAAGCTCCAAAGTCCTCATCCCTCGGAGAGCAAGAAGAAGATGGGCTACACCTGGAGACAACTTGAGAGTCTGGCCTGGGACAGAGGATTCTGCTGAGCTGCTGTTGGTGCCCTATACCCCAGTAGGTGTGATTGGCTTGAGTAAGTTTGGTTTATCACTACCTATTTATTTCTGAAGGAAGATTTCTGAAATTGATGTTGTAGTAATTGACACATGGACTCTGAATCTTAATGGGGAACTGGCCATTAATATCCCTATAACCAGACACTGCACAAGTGTGACAGCAATACACCTTCTATCATATTTAGTGAAGGAAATTTTAATACCTTTATTTAATGAAGTGGTGAGCTCAGGCCAGACTAGGAGTGGTCCAAACAGTCTTCCAGATTCGGAGGTTCATTTCAGGGCTAGCAACCTTGAAAAGTCAAACAAAGTTGTTACAGAACCACGAACTCTCACCATCCCCCACCCACAACTCAAATGCCATCTATAAATTTGCAGGTGAGACCACTGTTGTTATGAACTCTCAGATGATGAGGAAGTGTGCAGGAGTGACTCAGTGGCCACTTTATTAAGTCCACCTGTTTGTTAATGCAAATATCTCATCAGCCAATTACGTGGCAGCAACTCAGTGCATAAAAGCATGCAGACATAGCCATAGCGTAATAGAATTGTAGGAAAATACAGCACAGAAAAGGGTCCTTTGGCCCACCTAGTCCATGCGAGCCACTTAACCTGCCTATTCCCATTGAGCTACACTGGGTACATAGCCCTCCATGCCCCTACTATCCATGTACTTATCCAAACTTTGCTTAAATGTTGAAATTGAGCTGGCATGCACCACTTGTGCTGGGAGCTCGTTCCACACTCTCACTACCCTCTGAGTGAAGATTCTACCGCACAAAGTGCATACATGTCATTATATACAACCCTAACTTCATTTTCTTGTGGGCATACTCAATAAATCCAGAATAGGAAAATAACCACAATAGAATCAATGAAAGACCATACCAACTTGAGCATTCAACCAGTGTGCAAAAGACAATGAACTCAAACTGCAAATACAAAAAGATGAAATATTCATAATAAATAAATAAGCAATAAATATCGAGAACATGAGATGAAGAATCCTTGAAAGTGAGTCCATTGGTTGTGGGAAATTTCAATGATGGGACAAGTCAAGTTGAGAGAAGTTATCCCTACTGGTTCAAGAGCCTGATGGTTGAGGGTTAGTAACTATTCCTGAAGCTGGTGGTGTGAGCCCTGAGGCTCCTGTACTTTCATCTTGATGGCAGCAGTGAGAGGAGAGCATGTCATGAGCGGTGGGGTCCCTGATGATGGATGCTGCTTTCCTGCAACAATGCTCTTCGCTCAATGATGGAGAAGGCTTTTCCTGTCAACACACACAAAATGCTGGAGAAACTCAGCAGGCCAGGCAGTATCTACAGAAAAGAGTACAGTCAATGTTCCGGGCCAAGAAGTAGGCTCGGAGACAGAGGCAGTGGAAGAAAACTCAGTGACATGGTGGGTGCGGAACTCGCTGAGGTGTGAGCGTAGGGGGACGAAGGTGAGGCTCTTACTGAGGACAGAATGTTCTGCCTCAGGGAGGGGAAGGTCAGAGGGAATGGTGAAGACCTGGCACTGATGAGAGCTGGGATCGGAAGGGGAAATGGTTTGGTAGCGTCTGAGGGGAAGGGAGGTTTAGGGTGTTCGGGGATGGTGGGGTGAGAGGGAGCTGGAGTCTCTGAGGTCCCAAGAGCTTTTCCTGTGATGGACTGTGCTGTATCCACTACATTTTGTAGGATTTTCTGTTCAAGGGCATTGGTGTTTCCATACCAGTCTGTGATGCAGCCAGTCAATAAGCTCTCCACTACTCATCTATAGAAGTTTGTCAAAGTTTTAGATGTCATGCCTAATCTTTGCAAACTTCTAAGGAAGTGGAGACACTGCTGTGCTTTCTTCTCATTTGCACTTGCGTGCTGGGCCCAGGACTGGTCCTCTGAAATGGTAACACCGAGGAATTTGAAGTTCCATTCCATTCAGGCTTATTATTCCTCGTTAACGGTCCTATGAGATTTTCATTATATCCTGCCAATACCGTGTGACGATGATGAGTCACAAATGAAATATGTAAAGATAATTTTATATGAAAAAGTAGAGGGTCTGCTTTTTTTTCTGAATGGTGGAGCTGTTACAAAGAAATTTATTTTGTGCCATGAATTTTATTGCTTCCTGTTGAGCTTCTCTCCGTGAGCCTCTGGATTTCTGATGAATACCCTTGTTAGAGTGCTCTGTAGAGAAGTGGAAGAACTGTCTATGCTATCGGCTGAGAGAAGCTAAAGGCATCTGGTAAACTAGTGGTAGCTTGGTAATCCAAAGAAGCTGGAGGGAGAGCTGCTTGTGCCTTGTGAGAAACTGAAAGCAGGGTGCAGAGGGGCCAGCCTTACTCTTTGGTGAACCAAAGACGCTCCCTTCTCTCCCACTGCTCGGGACCTGTGAGAAGCGAAAGGACGGGAGTTTACCAGGCCCCCTGTCGGTGTCTGGCCTGAGAGCACAGACATGCTCTGGGAGCGTTGCAGAGTGAGCTGAAGGTCCAAAGTTCCACTTACACCCCCAACCCTACCTCTCCACCGATATGACCAGCCAACTCTGATATTTTACAATGATTATTATCACCTGGTGCTCACTCTTTATGAACCCTGAATTCTTCCGATTACTGCCATTTTTTTTAAACAAAAACAAGATCGTGTTGTCATCGCTGTGCCGATTGAGAGAAATGGGGAATTAACCCAGCAATTGTCTTTTCCCTTTGTAAAGGTATCTGTTATGAAGTTTACTGGTTATTTGTTTATTTAGAGAGACGGTGTGGAACAGCCCTTCCAGCCCACTGAGCTGCACCACCCAGCAACCCACCTATTAACCTGAGCCTAATCGCAGGGCATTTACAATGACCAGTATGTCTTTGGACTGTGGGATGTTTTCCCTCTATCTTTTAATGTCAACTGAGTAAGCTGGTAATTGTATAATTTAGTAGCAGCAATATTGGGGCACCAAGTGTGAGAGTCAAATGCTCACTGTGGCACTGAATTACTTAGAGCAAACATTCTTGCCAGCAATGGCATCACACCATCTGTTTGACGGGAAACAGCAGAATGTGAGAGGGCTCTCTGCTGCTTGATGAGAAGGGATAAGGTATTACAAAGCCCCTTCAGCCCTTGATTATTGTCTTTCCAATCTGCTGGATTTGGGCCTAGTTTATGCCCAGTATGAACAGAGAGGCAGGAGATGCAGAGGGCTTTTTACGAAGTTATATAGGGCCGAAAATTCAAAAGTGCAGACTTTTCTGTGACTTTTCAGCTCTGGTAAAAGTGTAGGGAGTGCATACTCTGCATGACAGTGCTGCCTTATGCTTACAAATCACAGGAGAGGCAGGCTTTACGGCAACCTATCAGGCTGACGGTAGGGCTGCGGAACTGTGATAGTGATGGTGTGAATCAACACTTTTTGAGCTTCCACCGACCAGTGTACAGAAGGAATTGAAAGTAGTCCTGATGGCCTTTCTCTTCCCACTCTAATCATGGTAACGATTTCTTTCAATTTAAATCTACATGCTTTGCAGCAACAGAGAAAGCAGTGGCACATACCAGCTCCCAGTGGAGCTATCTTATTAGTCCCAATTGTCCCCTGCATTTCTCTCTGGAATCATGCAATTCATTAGCTTGCAGGCTTGCCAACTTCCTTTCAACAACTTTTATTTGTCAAGAACTTGCACTACCAGGTAACCTGCCAGTATGCATTGGACATGTGGGAAGCCAGTGTGGTCACAGAGAGAGAGCATGCTCTGTACAGATGGGATCTGAAGCCAGCTGCCAGGAGATACGAGGCGTCAGCACTGACTACCCAGTCACCATGTCACCTCACACATCACATGTCACCATCACAGTTAGAGTGGTCAGATCTGAACTTGTCTCTACTTTGCAAAGAGCCACATCTGTTGAGAACCTTCTGACTGGTGTTATTGACAGAACACTGTGGGGAAATTCGGAATTCCTGCAGGACGTGCTGTCGGACGAAGATAAAGATTAGCTTAAAGATTAGATAAAAATGTTGCACGTACATCAAAATGTACAGTGAAACGTGTTGTCGGCGTCAGCGACCTACATGGTCTGAGGATGTGCTGGGGGCAGCCGCGCTTCGGGCATCAACATAGCATGTGCTCGACTTATTAACCCTGACCTGTACTGCAGGTCTTTTCGAATGTGGGAGGAAACTGGAGCACCCAGGGAAGTCCCAGTGGTTACAAGGAAAACGTACAAACTCCTTACAGACGGTGGCGGGAATTGAACCCAGGTTGCTGATAATTGCTGTGAATTGTTGCGCTAACCCGTACTCGTGCACTTTTGTTCAGTAAACAATTGCCAGATGTTAAACTAGTGGGTCAATGACAAGCAGAAACATGAAACGTGGATGGATCACGATGATAATCAGTGTGACTGCTGATTCAAAAACAGTTCTAAGTTCATAGCTCACAGTAAATTCATTATCAAAATACACTATATACAGGCCTGAGATTCATTTTCTTGTGGACATACTCAATAAATCTATAATAGAATAATCTGAGGCCTCTGTTGGTCTGGATTAATCATAGATGTTGCATCTAGCTATCTTATGCAAGCCTGGGCAGTGCGATCCGGAGAGCAAAATAATGCCCATGTAGCAGGCTCCCCCAGTCCTCACATCTGATGAACCCGAAGGAACGGCAGAGACTGATACACTTTGGCACCAGCGGCGTCACAGGAATTGGCAGTCAGCGTTGAACTCAATGTAGGAACTGCCTTAGGGACTCGAGCACCAGATTTTTCCCTCGGGGTTCACTCCCGAAGCCTTCCCCGTGAGTGGGCATAGCCGCAAGGCAGCAGAGATTTGAGATCAGAGTTTTCCTTCTCCTGGATAAGCTGCCAGCCACAGCTGATGATCCCCATCTGCCTGAAGCGACTGGTTTTAAGACGCTAGTAACCTGTCTTTGCCTCTTCTCCTTTCAGTAGAAACAGTTTCTCGGGGCTTGGAAGCTAGGAGCTGGATTTGGTTGTCAGAAGCTATCTGAGGAGCACGCCATTGGAAGCATCTTATAGGTACTGGGAGCTTGTCCCTATTACCCCCACCAGCTATAACATCCTTAAGGAACCAATAGAATAATAACCATAATAGAATCAATGAAAGACTGCACAAACTTGGGCACTTAACCAACGTGCAAAAGGTAACTAGCTGTCTAGACATATAGAAATAAACAACAATAATAAATAAATAATAAGTGTTGAGAACATGAGGTGAAAAGTCCTTGAAAGTGAGTCCATTGGCAGTGGGAACAGCCCATTGATGAGGCAAGTGAATTTGAGTGAAATTATCCCTGCTGGTTCAAGAGCCTGATGGTTGAGGGGTAATAACTGTTCCTGAACCTGTTGGTGTGAGTCCTGAGGTTCCTGTACTTTCTTCCATGATGGCAGCAGTGAGAAGAGAGCATGTTGCGGGTGGTGGGGGTCCCTGATAATGGATGCTGTTTTCCTGTGATTGTGTTTCATGTAAAAGTGCTGAATGGTGGGGAGGGCTTTGCCCGTGATGGACTGGATTTTCTGTTCAAGAGCATTGGTGCTTCCATACCAGGCTGTGATGCAGCCAGTCAATATACTCTCCACTATGCATCTATAGAAGTTAGTCAAAATTTTGGATGTCATACTGAATCTTCACAAACTTTTAAGGAAGTAGAGGCGTTGTTGTGCTTTCTTCACAATTGCACTTACATGCTGGGCCCAGGACAGGTGCTCTGTAATGATAACACCAAGGAATTTAAAGTTGCTGACCCTCGCCACCTCTGATCCCCCGATGAGGACCATCTCATGGACCTCCAATTTCCTCCTCCTGAAGTCAATTACCAGCTCCTTGGTCTTGCTGACGTTGAGTAAGAGGTCACCACCTTGCTCCTGCTGCCGTTTGGGAAGTCGAGGTCCAGTTTACACCTTAGGAAGTCTCACAGAAGCAGAGGGCAATGCAGTATGGTTGACCCAGCCAATCTAATGGCGATCAGAGTGACCACCACTTTGGCCTAACTTCCTGCATCTGGCCAATATCCCTCTTGGCCCAGCCCCTCCATGTACCTGTCCACGTGCTTCTTAAACAATACTATTGCACCTGTCTCAACCAATTTTTAGCCTGTCGTTCATACTGCTTTCTTTCTTTTCTTTTGGTCAGGGATGAATAAATCCCTTGGTTGTTTGTCAGTCTGCTTGGCTGTTGGCCAGTCTTTGATTGTTTATCAGTATTTGACTGTCCGACAGTCCAGACTTTGTTGTTAATAGTTTTTCATAAAATGTATTGTGTTTCTTTATTTTCCTATAAATGCCTGCAAGAAAATGAATCTCAGGGTTGTATATGTTGACATATACGTACTTTGATAATAAATTAATCTTGACTTTAACATTGCTGTCTCAGAACTGAGTTCACATGACATATCCCGAATGACCCCAGCTTGACCTCATCAAGGGATGGAATATATACCGATATATATTTATGGAAGTGACTGAATTACGTCGCTATTCAAACATAGAGGGCTGCTGTTGGTCTGCAATAACATTTTGTAACTTCTGCTGTCTCCAAGAGATTTTTGTTTCCAGGACTGTGTACTGGTACTAAGAGACTGGCTGGCAGACCACCTCCGGACACTGCAGTAGTGACAAGGCCAACAGCAGGTGACACAGAACATCTCCAGGACAAGTGCTTCAAAAGTTCTCTTCACAGCACTTAATGAGCATTACTGGTTGATAGCATGGGCCACGGGACCTCCAAGCTGGGGCTTCGAGGCTTCCCCGGGTATATAGTTAATCAGAAGATAGCAGGTAGCAGCAACTGGAATGAGACAGACGACAGTGCTCGTGGGCTGGAGGCAATTGTTGGTAAGATACTTAAACACAGAGGAGAAGAAAGTACAGGGTGGAGACTCCTTATGCAGCAGCACCGGAGAGCCATTGAGCAAATTTAGATGAAGAATTAGGCCACTTGGTCCATTGAGTCTGCTCTGCATCAAAACAGCATCCATCATCAAGGACTGGAGACAGGAGCCATTTGACTCTGAGATAACAATGTAACTGAAGGGTCCAAGGATCACAAACCAACTAAGGGACTGTTGCTTCACTAACTTCAAAGTATCATCGGTTGTCAGCTTGTTGTTTCTAGTGACTATTAACACCTGTATTGTGAATGGTGACTGATCTGGCAAATAAGAAATTTGAGCATAGACAATTTATCAAAGTTTAAAGTGAATTTATTACCAAACAGATGGTGCCAGAATCAACTCCGAACTCCAGAATGCTCTGAGTTGTAATAACATGGCACTGCCCCAGAACAGTGTGGGTGACGGGTGCGAGTAAAATAAAGCGTGATCGCGGAGTGCGTTTGAGTTACAGAGTGCAGCAAAACGGTGGACAAACCTGCACACCATCAAAGCCAAACCTGCCCACTAGGCTTGTATAACAACTAGACCACAAGGGCAAATGGTGAGAACAGCAGCATTTCAAGATCAAACTACAGCAGGGGATTGTTTTAAATGCTGCAGGATTACTTTGAAAGCAAGTACAGCAAGTCCCCAGATATACTCAGTAAAGTGCTGAGGTAGCGTATCACACACGATATATCATTTGTTGAAGCCAATAATTAAGATTGCCAATAGCTGACTACATAGATCAACCAGAATTTCTGGCTCAAGAAGACCAAAAATTGATAGGTAGAGACACTCAGTAGTCACTGTACTCCTGTACCTGATAAAGTGGTCACAGAGTGTATGTTCGTGGTCTTCTGCTGCTGTAGCCCATCCACTTCAAGGTTCAATGTGTAGTGCATTTGGAGGTGCTCTTCTGCACACCACTGTTGTCATGTGTTTATCTGAGTTACTGTCACCTTCCTGTCAGCTGGATCCAATCTGGCCATTCTCCTCTGACCTCTCTCATTAATAAAGCCATCTTGCCCACAGATCTGCAGCTCACTGGATGTTCCTTTTTTTTTTTGTTTTTTGCACCATTCTCTGGTAAACTCTAGAGACTGTTGTGTGTGAAAATCCCAGAAGATCGGCAGTTTCTGAGATACTCAAACCACCCCGTCTGGTTCCAACATCAGTTAGATCACTTTTCTTCCCCATTCTGACTTTTGGTCTGAATAGCAAGTCAACCTCTCGACCATGTCTGCATGCTTTATGCATTGAGTTGCCGCCACATGATTGGCAGATTCAATATTTGTATGAACGAGTGGGTGCACAGGTGTACCTAATAAAGTAGCCACTGAGTGTGTGTGTGTATGTGTGCACTGTTCAAGCAATTGCTTTATTTGGGATGTGAAATTTCCAGTGCAAATAGTGAATGTGTGATTTTTATCGATGGACAAGTAGAGGATGACTTTTTAGTAGCAGCTGCAGAAATCAGCAAGGCAACAAAATACAGACCGACCTGTGCAAAAATATTAGGCAAATATATATAGCTAGGGTACCTAAGACTTTTGCACAGTACTGTAGAAATTTTATGTATTGCTGACACAAAAAAAATCATGACATATGTGAGTGATGATAAACCTGAATCTGATATGGGTCTCTATCGTGGACTGAGTGGGAGAGGGGAATCGTAGTTGGGAAAAGAGGAAGGAAGAGGTGGGGGCAGGAAGAACCATAGAGACTTTCTGTATTGATTAATAAACTAATTGTTTGGAATCAAATGACCTTGTCTGGTATCTCAGGGCCGGGTGTGTCTGCACCCACCCCACCCCACAGCCTGGCTCTCCTCCTCTGCCACCTGTCCCACATCTCCCCCACGGTGTTCCACCCTCACCCTTTGCACTCGCCAGATTTACAAACTTGCTCTCTGCTGCACGTTGACAAAGGCACCCTAGCTATATACATTTGCCCATTACTGTAACTAAACAAAGTTAAAGTCTATTCTCAAACATTGGAGCAGTTCATGTAAGTGTAGAAATGCAGAGAGGCAAAAGGGATCATTTGGAATTATTCCCCAAGCTGGACTATCTGAACTGGAGAAATAGGATTGCCATCCCCAATAGGCCAAGTAGGCAAATGTCAGATAAACAATTAAAAATCAGCTTTATTTGTCACATGTACCTCAAAACATACAGTGAAATGTGCCAACAACCACATAGTACGAGAATTGTGCTGTTCCTTGTGCCCACAATACATGAACCATAACTGCATGTCTTCGGAATGTGGGAGTAAGTTGGATGAACTCTTTTCAGTGATACCAGCACCATTAATGATAAAGATTAGCAGTAGAAATGTGTTGTGTTGGCCAGGTGTTCATAAACCACTAGCTTTGATGCAAAAATATAGTACTTCAAGAGAGTCATAGAAAAGGACAGAACAGAAGCAGGGCCTTTGGTCCATCTAGTCCATGCTGAACCATTTAAGCTGCCTACCCCCAACTACCTGCACTGGGACCATAGTCCTCCATACCCCTATCATCCAAGCAGTAACCCACCTTTGCCCTTTCTCCTGTCAGTAGAAATCCTTCTGCCAAGCTTATTAGCTAAGTCACATGTGAATACCAGGAGCTGGACTTGGTTATCAGAGGCTATTTAGGGTGCACGCCATTGGGTAGTGGGAGCTATAACAACCTTAGGATGTAAATGTGACTAATAACTCTGATGTTTAAATCTTTAAATGTTTAACATCGATTTTGGTTAGAGAAGCAGCAAAAACAATTTTGGCCCTGATGATACTGATTCCAAACTGACTGATTTGTCACCTATGGGATTATATAATTAATGAGTTACGATTGATTATTGCAGGTAAAGAACTGTTGTGATATCTGTTTGTGATAAAAATAATTGATTCCCTCATGCCATCCAGGTCCTAATAGAGCCATTGAAAGGTATCCAAACATTCTCAAGGGAGTGTGGAAGAGCCTGCTTTACCAAGCTTTTTAATTTAGCCATAAGATTATGGTTAGCTAAGCTTGCTTATGTATTGAACAATGTCAAAATTCACTGCTGAACTCTCACCAGCAGAGATTTTGTATTGTGAATTCAAAGGAATTGGAATTTACCACAGCCCAGCCTTGGGGTAGAATGTGAAGAGAGAACAGTTGAAATTTTGTGCATGATTCTCACGTGAAGAACCCAGGAACCAAAGAAAAGCAGTTCAGACAAGATGAGAAAGAGAGAGGACTAAGATCAACTAACAATACAACAAGCAAAACTGGGTTGTTGGAACAGTAGCAGGAGTCAGTGGTACTAATAATATCTCATGGGGACTAGAACAAAAGTCAAACGTGCCCTCATTGAACTGAGCGACATAGCAGAACCACAAAAACATCTTGTAGTGGCAAACCTCAAACCAGCTATTGAAAAGGAAACACATGTTATCAGCAAGTTAAGCCAGGATTTCTTGTACAATAATGTTGAAGGGACATACAGTGAAATGCGATGTTTGTGTCAAGTCAAATCAGCGAGGATTATGCAAGTGTCGCCACCTTCCGACGCCAATACCGTGCTCACAACTTACTAAGCAGAATCTTAAATCGGGGTTGTGGGGATGCTGGGACTGCGTGGCTCGAAGGTCCTGCACTGCGCTGTGTCACTAAATAATAAAATAAATAACCCTGACTGTACATTAGAAACCTTTTGGAGTGTGGGAGTAAACAGGAGTGCCTGGAGGAAACCCATGTGGTTACAAGCTGAATGTACAAACCTTACAGTCAGTGGCAGGAATTGAAAACCGATCTTACAGCTAGCGCTGTAATAGCATTACGCTAACCACCACATTACCGTGCCGCCCCTGAAGTACATAATCCCTAAATTATGCAGCATGTACAACAAGCTGGAGGAACTCAGCAGGTCAGGCAGCATCCGTGGAAACGAGCAGTCAACGTTCTGGCATGAACATTGAATTCTCCAACTTCTGGTAATTCCCTCCCTCTCCCTTCCCCCATCCCAATTTCACTCTGCCTCCTCCTCCAGCTGCCTATCACCTCTTTCATGATTCTGCCTTCTTCTACTACACATAGTGCTTTCCCCTTACATTCCTCCTTCACCTTTCCTGCCTATCCCCTCCCCGCTTCCCCTCCCACACCCCTTGCTTTTCCCCTTACTGGTTTTGCACCTGGCACCTACCAGCCTTCTCCTTCCCACCATCCTCCCACCTTCTTTATAGGGTCCCTGTCCCCCTCCCTCTTCAGTCCTGACGAAGGGTCTCGGCCCGAAACATTGACTGTTCGTTTCCACGGATGCTGCCCGACCTGCTTAGTTCCTCCAGCTTGTTGTGCGTGTGGCTTTGACCACAGCATCTGCAGTGTACTTTGTGTTTACGATCCCTAAATCATGCTCTCTTATTGTTGCTCTGCTAGAACTACAGTGCTCCTCTTATTTTTAAGAGGTGCTGGCCAGCTGTAAGCAGTTAAAGATTGCGGTGACTGATCCTATGAACTCATCGTGTTGGTCCCTTGCAGATGCAACCAGCCAATGAAAAGCTCTGTTTCAAAGAGTTTGTACTGACTAGATGTAGCAAACATGGAAATAACCAGTCAGCACGAAGTTGGCCCTTTGTCTGCATACTAGTCAGTAACTGTAATCTACTTGGACCCCACAATCTTCATGTTACCAAGAAGATTATCGGGGTCTCCCTCACACCCCCGTTTGGTGAAGGAGATGAAGGTCCTGAAGCATTGTTGATGATCCCTACACCCGTCGAACAATCTCTTTGACCCACTACCGCCAGGAAGGAGGTACAGGAGCATCAGGACTAGGACCGCCAGACTGGGCAACAGCTTCTTACCTCGGGCTGAGGCAAATTAATACCCTGTCACCAGCAAGGGCTTGTCACTAATACAGAAAGCTGCTTACTGTAATGTTTACTTTTTGCCTATTTTGCACACTACATGCATTTCATCTTATATTTTATTAATTTATTTATGGTAATATTTTGTTTTATGTGCTGTGTGTGATAAAGGTTGTCTGGGTGCACCATGATCCGGAAGAGTGTTGTTTTGTTTGGTTATATGTCAGATGACAATAATCTTGGCTTGTTCATTGGCTGAGCTTGGTTTGCCTCTTACCCAACATCACCATGTTGCCTGAATTTGTTGAGTGGGTTCAGAGGGAGGAAAATTGCGGTATAAGCACTTGGCTCGCGATAAGGGGAAAAAAGTGCAAAAGGAAATAATCTAGCTCTAGATACAAAGTGAAGCAGATTGGCCCATATCCTGTTGATGTTAACTTTCTGTAAGAAATCTGTTTTTCTCATTAGCTGTAAGTCTTGAGACTGTTTTCGATGATTGTTGTTTCAATAAAGCACTATGCCAGTTGAAATCTATCGCAAAGTGAGTAAGCAGCTTCACAGAACCTCCTGCACTAGTAAAAAAAATTAAATGGAAGAGAATGCTTGAATTTACAACTTTTGCATCTGATCTCTGAGGCAAAAAAAGGCTTAATTAAAAAAAACCATCCTTGAGAAACTGCCTTTGTGGTACTTGATATCATGCTGAGCTGCTTTGCAGTCTGAAGCCAATTATAGACAATATAAACTCTATATAACAAATCTAAAACAGAGATAATAATTTCAGATTCAATTTATACCCACCAGCTTTGATCTGGAATTTTCCTTTCCACTTGCAGTTATAAATAAAAGTCCATTTATTGCTAGTTCAACACTTAACTGAACTGCCTCTCTCTTTGAAAAGTTACCTCAAAATACTTCTTCTCCAGCCCTTAACTTTTACAACCCACTGGCTTTGCCTATTACTTTCTAGCTATCCTCCTTCCCCTCCCCCCACCTTTTCCACGTGGACAATGCAAGCTCGATTTCATCACTTAAGAGAAGGTTAGATAGGTACATGGATAGTAGGGATATGGAGGGCTCTGGTCCCGGTGCAAGTCATTGGGTGTAGGCAGTCTAAATGGTTTTGGCATGGACTAGATGGGCTGAAGGGTCTGTTACTGTGCTGTACTGCTCTATGGCTCTATGACTCTTCTTTTCCATCTCTGATGAAGGGTGTCAGCTTGAGACGATAGACAATAGACAGTAGGTGCAGGAGTAGGCCATTCAGCCCTTCGAGCCAGCACCACCATTCAATGTGATCATGGCTGATCATCCACAATCAGTACCCCGTTCCTGCCTTCTCCCCATATTCCTTGACTCCACTATCTTTAAGAACTCTATTTAACTCTTTCTTGAATGCATCCAGAGAATTGGCCTCCATTGCCTTCTGAGGCAGAGCATTCCATAGGTCCACAACCCTCTGGGTGAAAAAGTTTTTCCTCAACTGTGTTCTAAATGGCCTACCCCTTATTCTTAAACTGTGGCCTCTGGTTCTGGACTCCCCCAATATCGGGAACATGTTTCCTGCCTCTAGCGTGTCCAATCCCTTAATAACCTCAAGCAACACACACAAAATGCTGGTGGAATGCAGCAGGCCAGGCAACATCTATAGGGTACGTACACAACACTGGAAGAACTCAGCAGGTCAGGCAGCATCCATAAGAAAAGAGTAGCCAATGTTTCGGGCCGAGACCCTTAATCAGGATCGTCGTGTTTGCCCTTAATAATTTTAAATGTTTCAATCAGATCCCCTCTCATCCTTCTAAACGTCGACTTTGAGACATTGACTGTTTATTCAATTCCATAGATTTCCATGACCTGCTGTTCCTCCAGCATTTTGTGTGTGTTACCTTAAAACATTTGCCCATTTATACAAAGTCTCACGTTTGCTAGTATGCAAATCCACTGGGGAAACGAAGAAAATATTAAAAATATTACTAAATGCTTCATTATCAATTGCTGAAATTCTGTTCCCTGGTTCCTTAACCATTTATTGATTATGTGCACAAAAGTAGAATAACCATGTTATATGAAATAATAACCCTATGAAATAATAGACTTTTCCTCATTTGTACTATTTATTTATTCACTTATTTGTAAGTTATCACAATTTTTATATATTGCACTGTACTGCTGCCACAAAAGAGCAAATTTCACAACATATGTCACCCGTGAAAAAGCCGAATCTGATTCTGATTTATTCATTAGGTACCTCAATCCTCCATTTATTCCATAAAACCACTTTGATTATGTTCTTGCCTGCCCACAATATCGTAATAATCTTTATACATTGACCTCCTAATCTTTATTGACCTCAACTGTTTCTTGCTTTCATTATTTCTGAAGTACTTCACTCAATCTTTTTTAGGTACAAAGTGAAAGATCTCACATTTATCTGCATTAACAGCCATTTGCCTATTTACTTAATCTTTTAATCTTACTTTGTAATTTGAAACATCTACACTGTTTACAGTGGTATCATTGACTAATGTGATTTTGTAGATAATGGGTAGCAAACTAAGTCCTTAATAATTACAATGAATAGCTGCCATCCCAACATAATGTCACAACCAGGGGTTTTTTTAAACTTGTATATATTTTTCATTTAGTATATGGATTGTACTTTTTCGGTGTAACCTCATGGGTAGTAGTGTTCCTTGGATTGTTTACCTTTTATGTCTAATTGCTTGTCTTTGGACTAGCTCTGGGTTTTCACTTGGTTTTGCAGGTGTCTCATTTGGGATCATGGGGATTGTTGAGCTCTCTTTGTATTTATCACTTTTATTCAATTTGGGGTAATTGAATTAACTCAGGATTGTCAATGACTTGCACTGCAGTTGTTGTCTTTGGGACTTATTGCTTTGTCTGGACACGAGGCTGTCTGATTGGTCCTGAATTATTACATGCTCCAGGGTGTACTTTAGGGGGGGGGGGGGTGTTGTCAACCCCTCTTTGTTGTGGATCCTTGTCTGGTGAAACTCAGACTGAATTGTTCTGTGTATTGTGAGAGATTCATCTCTTCAACATTCTGTATAGTTTGCCTGAGTTCTTGTTAGTTTTTTCTGGTTAATTTCTGTAATAAATCTTTTGTTTTGTTTGACTTGCCGAAGTCTCTGGGACTCCTGCACTTGAGCTCACTAGTGACTCTGACACATGAATTCTTACAGGACATCACAAGTCGCATCCTGCCATTTGTGCATGTACTAATTACTGCAGTCCTCAGCTAATTAACCAATTCCCTAAAATTTGAAAAATAAGTCAAAATTCAGACACCGTTCTGGCTATTTTTCATAGTGTAGAATGTAACTTTACATTTTTGACCAAGATAGCACATGAGATTCCCAAACTCTGAATTTTTCATATTAAACCTGTAACAAAAACGACTTCAACAGAGTGAGAATCGATGGCAAAGAAAAGGGGTTTGCAATTATTCTACAGTCATTCACACAGCTGGTGGAGTGCTCACTGTTCCAGAATACTGTCTGGGTAAAAACGGTGTGTCTGGTTTATGTTCGGGGCTGTTATGTGGGAGCAAGATGGCGATATCTCCACCCAACTCATCCTCCATTAAATGATAAATTATTTTTGAGAGACAGTGCAGAACAGGTCCTTCCAGTCCAATAAATCACACCACCCAGCAGTCCAACTACTTAACACTAGGCTAATCACAGGAAAATTTACAATGAAGAATTAAACCTACTAACCAGTACGTTTTTGGACTGCAGGAGGATATGGACTGCCTGGAGGAAACCCATGTGGTCATGGGCAGGATGTACAAACTCCTTATGGGCAGCACCAGACTGAACTCGGAAGTCTGGAATGTTCCAAGCTGTAATAGCGTAGTGCTAACTGCTGTGCTACTGTGGTGCCTCACGGTCGAACACTGGCAGAGATTTTAAAGATGAAAGATTTGCTTTATTTTGAAATGTAGTGAACTGCTTTGTTTTGCATAAATCAAATCAGCAAGGATAGTTCCAGACAACCGGCAAGTGTAGTTCAAAGTAGGAATATGCTACCATATACTACCTTGAGGTTCATATTCATGCAGGCATTAACAGTAGATACAAAGAAACGTAATGGAGTCAGTGAAAAACTATATGTAAAGACTGACAAATGACTAATGTGCAAAACCGTGTAAGTAAAAAAAAAGAAAGAAAGAAAACAAAAAAATAAGTAAGTAAATAATGCCGAGAATGTGAGTTCTAGAGTCCTTGTGAGTGAGTCCATAGATTTTGGAATCAGTTCACTGTTGAGGTGAGTGAAGTTATCCAGGCTGGTTCAGGAGACTGATGGTTGAAAAGTAATAACAGTCCCTGAAAACATACATTAGAACAGGGGTCCCCAACCACCTTTATGCCATGGACCAATTCCATTAAACAAGGGGTTTGTGGAGCCCAGGTCGGGAAGCCCTGCGTTGGAGTCATGGAGTTAAAGGCTCTTCAGGTCACAGAGGCTGGTCAACATTCAAGCAGCCTTTTTACACTCAAACTACCCAAGCTCATTTTATCCACTCCCTGTTCCCATCATCTCTTCCAACATTTTACCATTTTACACATAGAAATATTTTACAGTGGCCAGTTAAATTATCAACCTACATGTTTTTGGGATAGCTGAAAAGACCATAAAATATATGAGCAGAATTAGGCCATTTGGCCCATTGAGTCTGCACCACCATTTCGGTATGGCTGATCCATTTTCCCTCTTAGTCCCAGTCTCCTGCCTCCTCCCAATAACCCCTCAGGCACTGACTAACCAAGAATCTATCAACATCTGCCTTAAATAGACTTGGCCTCCATGCCTGCCTGTGGCAATAAATTCCACAGATTCACCACACTCTGGCTAAAGAAATTCCTCTTCACCTCTGTTCTAAAAGGACACCCCTCTATTCTGGGGCTGTGCCCTCTGGTCCTAGACTACCCCTCCATAGGAAACATGCTCTCCACATCACTCTATTGAGGTCTTTCACCATTTGATAGGCTTCAATGAGATCCGCCCTCATTCTTCTGAATTCTAGTGAGTACAAGCCCAGAGCCTTCAATTGTCTTCATAAGGTAATCTTTTCATTCCCTGAATCATTCTCGTGAACCTCCTCGGAACCTTCTCCAATGTCAGCACATCCTTTCTTTGATAAGGGCTCAAAACTTCTCACAAGACTGAGCCTGTGTTGCAGTGCCAATGCGCCACACTATACCACCATAATGGGCTTAGAAGAGGATAAAAAGACATTATTTATTTGTCACCAGTATATCAAAACATACAGTGAAACGTTTTATTTGCATCAAGAACCAATACAGTCCAAGAATGTGCTGGTGACAGCCAGCCAGCTTTGCCTTGCTTCTGGCTCCAACATAGCATGCCCACAGCTTACTAACCCTATCCTGTAAAGTTTCTTTTTGGAGTGTGGGAGGAAACCCATGCAATCATGAAGAGAGTGTACAAACTCTTTACAGACAGCAGTGAGAATTAAACCCAGATCTACAGCTCGCTGGTGCTGTAAATCATTACAATATCCACTACCATGCTGCCTGTTGAGAGGTAAAATATTATTTTGTGAGCAATATACTTACTCATCTTAGAAAGATGAGACAATTACCTCAGAACAACATTTGTATTAATAATGTCACAATATTTACATTACGTGCATAGATTTCATATTTTATATAAATAGTAGTAGACACAAGAGATTTCAGCAAATGTTAGAAATCTTGTACAATGCATACAAAATGCTGGAGGAACTCAGCAGGTCAGACAGCATCCATGAAGAGGAATTGTCAGTCAACATCTTGGGCCGAAACCCTTCTTCAGGACACAGTAAGTAGTAATAGCACTTATTTTGGGGAGGTTCCTTAAGGTTGTTTTAACTAGGGGTGCTAGAGGGGATAAGATCCCAGTATCTATTAAATAATCATAATGGCGTGCATCTCAAATGGTCTCTGGCAATCTAGTCCAGCTTTTAGTCTTCAGGTGTGGCTTAGCTACTAAACCCAGAGGAACCATTTCTGCTGACAGGAGAAGGGGCAAAGATGGCTTACTGGCTTCTTAAAACCAGCCATTTCGGGTAGAGGGGCTCATCAACTGTGGTTGGCAGTTCATCGACGAGGAGGAAAACTCTGATCTCAAACCTCCGCTGCCTTGCAGCAATACCCACTCATGGGGAAGGCTTCAGGAGTAAACCCTGAGGGAATTAGAGTTACAGGGTGATGGGAACCAGAATGCTAGAAAAGATGGTGGAATGGATGTGGAGAAGATGTTCTTAAGCCTTTATACAATGTCAGGAATTAAAAAGTTGAGCATGGTGGGACCAGTGTTCTAAGCTGCATATCATTCAAAGCAAGGAGCATTGTAGGAAAGGCAGGTGACTTGGGGCATGGATTTGCACATGGAATTATGACATTGCAACCATTAATCAGACTTGGTTGCTGAAGTGGCAGGAGGTTCAGTGTTCCAGGGTTCATGTTAGACGTGATGGAATGGGCAGGATTAAGGGGAGGAGGGGTGGCATTACTAGTCAGGGAAAATGTCATGGCAGTGTTCAGTCAGGGCAGACTAGAGAGCTCATCTAGTGAGGCTTTACGAGTAGAACTGAGGAATAAGAATGGTATGACCACGTTAATGGGATTGTATTATTAGACCACTCAGCAGTCCATGGGATTTAGAGAAGCAAATTTGTACAGAGATTGCAGACTATTGCAAAAACATAAGGTTTTGATAGTAAGTGATTTTAACTTTCCATTTATTGACTGGGACTCCCATCTTGTAAAAGGATTGGATTGAAAAGAGTTTGTCAAATGTGTTCAGGAAAGTCTCCTTGATCAGTACATAGAACTCCCAACTAGAGAGAATGTGATATGAACCTCCTATTAGGGAATAAGATAGGACAGGTGACAGAAGTGTAGGAGAACACTTAGGTGTAGGTGATTATAATGCCATTAGTTTCTAAGTAATTATGGAAAAGGATATGCCTGGTCCTCAGGTTGAGATTCTAAATTAGAGAAAGGTCAATTTTGATGGTGTCATAATGGATCTGGCAAGTGCGGACTGGGACAGGCTGTTTTCTGGCAAAGGTGAATTTGGTAAATGGGAGGCTTTCAAAAGTGACATTTTGAGAGAACAAGATTTGTATGTTCTTGTCAGAATAAAAGGCAAGGATAACGGGTTTATGCAACCTTGGTTTTCGAGAGATATTGAGGTCCTGGTTAAGAAAAAACAGAGGTAAAAAGCAGGTATAGGCAGGTGAGGGACAAATAAAATACTTGAGGTGTATAAGAAATGCAAGAGAACACTTAAGAAGAAAATCAGGAGGCTAAAAGAAGACATGAAGTAACTCCAGTAGACAAGTTGATGGTGAATCCTAAGGGCCTCTACAGATATTATTAAGGGCAAAAGGATAGCAAGAGACAACACTGGTCCTCTGACGTGAAGGTGAAAGAGATGGGGGAGTTTTTAAATGGATATGTTGCCGCTGAATTTAATTGGGAGAAGGTTACGGAGACTATAAATGTGAGGCAATATAGCAGCAGGGTCAAGGACCTGATACAGATTACTGAGGAGGTGGTGTTTGCAATCAAGGCAAATTAGGGTAGATAAATCCCCAGGGCCTGACAAGGTGTTCCTTCAGATCCTGTGGGAGGCAAGTGCAGAAATAGCAGGTGCCCTAGCAACGATATTTAAAACATCCTTAGGCGCAGATGAGGTGCCAGAGGATTAGATGATAGTTAATGTGGTTCCATTGCTTAAGAAAGGATCTAAAATAAGCCAGGAAATTATAGGCCAGTGAGCCTGACATCAGTAGTGGTAAAGTTATTGGAAGATTTTCAAAGTTTATATAAAAATATGTAAGTACTTGGATAGACAGGGACTGATTAGGGATAGTCAACATGACTTTGTGCATGATAAGTCGTGTCTAACTAATCTTACGGGGTTTTTCGAGGGAGTTACCAGGAAAGTTGATGAAGGCACCTTATGGACCTTAGGTCTAGATGGACCTTAGCAAGGCCTTTGACAAGGTCCTGCATGGGAGATTGGTCAAGAAGACTCATTTTGCAGATGACAGCAAGATTGAGTTGTAGTGGACTATGCAGGAAAGACTATCAAAGCTTGCAGCAGGTTCTGGACCAGCTGGAAAAATGGACTGAAAAATGGCAAGTGTGAGGTGTTTCCCTTTGGTAGGACCAACTAGAGTGGTCTTACACGGTGAGCAATAGGGCACTAAGGAGTGTTTTAGGCCAGAGTGATCTGGGAATACAGGTCAGAGGTAGATAGGGTCATAAAGAAAGCTTCTGGCACATCGACCTTCATAAATCAATATACTGAGTACAGGACTTGGGATGTCATGTTGAAATTGTATAAGACATTACTGAGGCCTAATCTGGTGTACTGGCTGCAGTTTTGGTCACCTACATACAGGAAAGATGTAAATATGATTGAAAGAGTATAGAAAAACATTACAAGGATGTTGCTGGGTCTGGAGGACCTGAGTTATAGGGAAAAGTTGAATAGATTAGCATTTAATTCCCTAAATGTTGAAGATTGAGGGGAGATTACAAAATTATGAGGGGTATAGATAGGGTAAATGTTCTCTGAGGAAGATTGGTGGAAGTCCATCATTTACCAGAAACAGGATTCACTTTATGGTGTAATCAATGGCAAGGATAGAGCAGCTTTTCAAATCACCTTTACAGCAAGTTACAGTCTGTAACAATGCCCAGAAGTGACACTAGATGGCAGACTACCCATTGACAAGACATCAGCTCTGCCCAGCTGGCCCTTTATTTCAATGATCAGAACTCAGATTAACTGCTGTTGTTAAGAACGTTTCTCTGTGGTTCAATATTTTGGCAGTTAGATTTGTTATATTGTTTGGTATTTTACATCCATATTTCATTTTGTGTATTTGTAACTTTATTAAAAGAGAACAATGAAAAAGAAACACGGGATTCTGCAGATGCTGGAAATGCAAATCAACACATGCAGAACACTGGAGGAACTCAGCAGGTCGGTCAGCATCAATAGAAAAGAATAAGCAGACAATGTTTTGGGAGTCTTCATCAGGACTGAGAAGGAAGAGGGAAGATGCAGAATAAAAAGGTGAGGTAAGGGGAAAGAGGCTAGTTGGAAGGTGACAGGTGTATCCAGGTGGGTGGGAAAAGTAAAGGGCTGGAGAAGAAGGCTGATAGGAGAGGAGAGTGGACCATAGGAGAAAGGGAAGGAGGAGGGGACCCAGAGGGAAGTAATAGGCAGGTGAGAAGAAGTAGAAGGTCAGAGAGGGGAATCAAGGAAAGTGTAGGAAATATATTCATGGATGGAGAAATCAATATTGATACCACCAGGTTGGAAGATACCCAGACGGAATATCGGGTGTTATGCCTCCATCCTGAGGGTAGCCTTATCTTGGCACAAAAGAAGCCAAGGACTGGCACATCAGAACGGAAATGGGAATCAAAATTATAATGTTTGGCCACTGGGAAGCTCTGCTTTGGTGGATGGAGCGGAGGTGTGTGACAAAGCAGTCCCCCTGTTTATGACGGGTCTCACTTACGTAGAGGAGACCGTTCCAACGTGCTTCAAGGCCGCCACCATCGTCTCCGTGCCGAAGAAGTCTTCAGTGCCCTGCCTAAATGACTACCATCCCATTGCACTTACATCCATCATCATGAAGTGTTTCGAGAGGCTCGTCATGAGGCATATCAAGACCCTGCTGCCCTCCTCACTGGACCCCCTGCAGTTTGCGTACCATCCCAAACGCTCAACAGATGACGCCATTGCCATTACCCTCCACCTGACCCTAACCCACCTGGACAAAAAAGACACGTACGTTCGAATGCTGTTCATAGACTTCAGTTCAGCATTCAACACAATCATCCCTCAGAAACTGATTGGAAAGCTGAGCCTACTGGGCCTGAACACCTCCCTCTGCAACTGGATCCTAGACTTCCTGACTGGGAAACCTCAGTCAGACCAGATCGGGAACAGCATCTCCAACACCATCACACTGAGCACGGGGGCCCCCCAGGGCTGTGTGCTCAGTCCACTGCTGTTCACTCTGCTGACCCACGACTGTACTGCAACACACAGCTCGAACCACATCATCAAGTTCGCTGATGACACAACCGTGGTGGGTCTCATCAGCAAGAACGACAAGTCAGCTTACAGAGAGGAGGTGCAGCAGCTAATGGACTGGTGCAGAGCCAACATCCTGTCTCTTAATGTGAACAAAACAAAAGAGATGGTTGTTGACTTCAGGAGGGCATGGAGCGACCAGTCCCCGCTGAACATCGACAGCTCCTCGTAAAGAGCACCAAGTTTCTTGGTGTTCACCCGACGGAGAATCTCACCTGGTCCCTCAACACCAGCTCCATAGCAAAGAAAGCCCAGCAGCGTCTCTACTTTCTGCAAAGGCTGAGGAAAGTCCATCTCCCAACCCCCCATCCTCATCACATTCTACAGGGGTTGTATTGAGAGCATCCTGAGCAGCTGCATCACTGCCTGGTTCGGAAATTGCACCATCTCGGATTGCAAGACCCTGCAGCGGATAGTGAGGTCAGCTGAGAAGATCATCGGGGTCTCTCTTCCCGCCATCACAGACATTTACACTACACGCTGCATCCACAAAGGAAACAGCATTGTGAAGGACCCCATACACCCCTCATACAATCCCTTCTCCCTCCTACTGTCTGGGAAAAGGCTCCAAAATCCCCACCCATTATTAACATACACTCATTTAAATCTGGCAATAAAGCAAATACTTTTTTTAAAAAAAAAGGATCATCTGAATCGGGACCATACAAATTAACTAAAACAACCTTTCTATTACAAATCACTCCTTTAACAATTAAAACTCTACCATTAGAGTCTGATTCAATATCCTCTTGAGTAAATATATTAGATTTAATAAAGATAGATACGCCCTTAGTTTTACTTTGCGAAGTAGCATGGAACTGCAGGCCATTCCACCATCTAAAAAACCGATTTTGATCTCCCGCCTTGATATGTGTCTCCTGAGCAGAAATTATATCAGGTTGGAATCGATTAATAATTTTAATATCGTAGGATTTCAACTAATCAGAGACTTCCAAACTACGTAAACCGATTTTTACATAGTTCATTTTATTTTTTGTACTGTGTCATGTAACACCATGGTCCTGAAAAAAGTTGTCTCATTTTTACTATGCACTGACCCAGCAGTTATGGTCGAAATGACAATAAAAGTGACTTGACTTGACTTGATTGGGAGCGACAGACACAATTGACGACCCCAGCAGATTCGTAGGTGAAGTGTTACCTCACCTGGAAGGGTTGTTTGGGGCCCTGAACGGAGGTGAGGGAGGGAGGGGGTGAATGGACAGGTGGAGCACTTTGGCTGCTCTCAGGGAACAGTGCCTGGAGGGAGATCAGAGAGGAGGGTCGAATGGTCAAGAGAGTCGCAGAGGGAGTGATCCCTGTAGAAAGTAGAGTAAAGGTATGTTTAGTGGTGTACTGAGTGTACTGCGTATGTTAATCAAAATGGCTTCTTTGTTTGTTAAAAGTAAGAATGTTTCTTTGTTATGCTAACTGGTGAGAGAGTGCTTCTTCTTGCAGAGCAATCTCGAAGCTTGTTTGGGTTATAGTTACTGATAACGGGGATTGTATTCATTTGTTAACCAATTGGGACAGATGTTATTCTCTCTTGTGGGTCTGTGAGCTGTTATTGTGTGGTTTTTTGAGAGTCGGGGAGGAGACCGCGAGGAAGGTGGACGGGTGCTGGAGGCCCTGCTGGCCGATCACCGAGGGTGGTCCCAGGTGCGTGGGTTGTGGAGGTCGAAGATCGAAGAGTGGACGGAAGACTTGATGGTTGAGCTCCAACGATTGTGCACTAATTGACTGAACCCTGATAAGTTCTGGCGCCTTTTCCTTTATTTTCTTTTTTTTCATATATATTGTATCGCTATTAATCACTTAGTTCTAGTAAGATTTATAAAGTGTATTCTGTAAACATACATGGTGTGCGGTTTGATATTGTGTGTGCGAGTTTGTATTAGTGTGTATTTCACAGCATCCATGTGTACGGGAGGCGCGGTTTCGCGGGTGGACGAATCTTCCCCTAGACATACACCAGCCGGTCGAGTAAGCGTTACAGTGGTATGATCGGAAGTTGTGGAAGATAATGTGTTGGATGTGGAGGCTGATAAGTTGAGGTAAGGGCAAGAGGGACGCTATCACTGTTATGGAGGTGGCAAGATGGGGTGAGTGCAGAGGTATGAGGATTGGAGGAGATGCCCGTGAGGGCAGCATCAACAGTGGAGGAAGGGAAACACCTTTCTTTAAAGAAGGAAGACATTTCTGATGTCCTGTGATGGAAAGTCTCACCCTGGGAACAGATACGGTGCAGGCGAAGAAACTGAGAAAAGGGAATAGCATTCTTACAGGAGATAGGGTGGGAGAAGGTCTAGTCAAGATGGTCGTGGGAATCAGTAGATTTATAAAGGATGGCGGTTGACAGTTTGTCTCCAGAGTTGGAGACAGAGAGATCGAGAAAGGGGAGAGAGGTGTCAGAAATGGACCAAGTGAATTCAAGAGCAGGGTGGAAGTTAGAGGCAAAGTTGATGAAATTGACGAGCTCAGCGTCGGTGCATGAAGCAGCACCAATGTAGTCATCAATGTAGCGGAGGAAGAACTGGGGAGTATAACCAGGGAAAAGCTTCGAATATAGATTGCTCTAAATAGCCAACGAAGAGGCAGGCATAGCTGCGGCCTATGCAAGAGCTCGTAGCTACCCTTTCAGTTTGGAGAAAGTGTAAGGGTCAAGTTACTATGATTTTAATAAATATTTTATCAAAATGAGGACAGTTGCGTTATTATGTTAAAGTTGAATGCTTATGTAAAAACATAAGGAATTAGGTGAGGGAAAGAGATTGATGGGATTGCTCTGGGATTCAGCACAGTGAAAATGGGCTGAATGGACTTTCATGTTGTAAGAAAATATAATATGAAATTTACCAGCGATTTCATGAAGAAGTTTCTAAAATTCAAATGCAAATCAAAAATCAGTCCGACAACTTTGGACTGAAATTTAATGCACTTGAAATTTTCTACACGCAGGTTGAATGCCCAAATTTGGCAGTCTTTCGTTAATTCTGTTATGGTTATTATTGTATGGGTTTATTGAGTATGTTTATAAGAAAATGGATCTCAGGGTTGTATATAATAACATATATGTACTTTGATAATAAATTTAGTTTGAACTTTGATAATAAACCTGATTCTGATTCTGAAAATTTGGAAAGCAAAGCTGGTTCAAAAATATTAAAAAATGTGAAACATTGGTTTAGGCTAGATTCACCAGCAGAACAAACTTAATATCATGACTCTATATTGATGAGAAATTTGGTTAAATACATGGCTGGGTGGGGTATGGAGGGCTATGGTCTGTATGCAAATTGACGGGACTAGGCAGCATAAAAGTTCTGTGCTGTAGTTTTACTATTCACAGTCAGATTCAGGTGTAATTTGTACCTGTAGTGAACTTCAGCTTCTGAGGGAGTTCTGAGGCACTAGAAGTCTGGTATTGAGCTTTATTTCAAAAATTCCCTGACCGTAACCAACACAAAATGCAGGAAGAACTTAGTAGATGCACCTTTGGCAGCAATTACAGCCTTGAGTCTGTGTGGATAGGTCTCTTTCACATTTGGACACTGCAATTTTTCCCCATTTTTCTTTACAAAACTGCTCAAGCTCTGTCAGACTGCATGGGGATCATGAGTGAACAGCCCTTTTCAAGTCCAGCCACAAATTCTCAATTGGATTGAGATCTGTACTCTGACTTGTTTCTAAGCCATTCCTATGTAGTTTTGGCTTTATGATTGAAGTCATTGTCTTGCTGGAAAACAAATCTTCTCCCAATTCACAGTTCTCTTGCAGTCTGCATCAGGTTTTCCTCCAGGATTTCCCTGTATTTGGCTGAATTCGTTTTGCCCTGTACCTTTACCAGGCTTCCAGGGCCTGCTGCAGTGAAACATCCCCACAGCATGATGCAGCCACCATCATGCTTCATGGTAGGGACGGTGTGTTTTTGATGATGTCCGGTGTTTGGCTTAGGCCAAACAAAGCATTTAGTCTGATAGCCAAGAAGCTCAATTTTGGTTTTATCAGACCATAGAACCTTCTTCCAGCTGACTTCAGAGTCTCCCACATGCCTTTTTGCAAAGCCTAGCTGAGATTTCATGTGTGTTTTTTCCCATAGTGGCTTTCTCTTTGCCACTCTCCCATAAAGCTGCGACTGGAGAAGCACCCGGGGAACAGTTGTTGTATGCACAGTCTCTCCCATCTCAGCCACTGAAGCTTGTAACTCCTCCAGAGTGGTCATAGGTCTCTTGGTGGCCTTCTCACTAATTCCCTTCTTGCACGGCCACTCAGTTTCTGAGAATGACCTGCTCAAGGCAGATTTACAGCTGTGCCGTATTTTTTCCATTTCTTGATGATTGACTTAACTGTACACCAAGGGATATTCAGTGACTTGGAAATTTTCTTGTATCCATCTCCTGACATGTGCTTTTTAATAACCTTTTTGTAGAGTTTCTTGGAGTGTTCTTTTGTCTTCTTGGTGTAGTTTTTGTCAGGGTACTGACTCACCAGCAGTGGGACCTTCCAGATACAGGTGTATTTTTACTACAATCAATTGAAACACATTGACTGCACACAGGTGATTTCTATTTGACTGATTAGGTGACTTCTAAAACCAATTGGCTGCACCAATGATGAGTCAGTGTGTCATATTAAAGAGGAGGCTGAATGCTTATGCAATCAATTATTTTGTTTTTTATATTTGTAATGAATTCAGATCACTTTGTAGAAATCTGTTTTCACTTTGACATGAAAGAGTTTTTCTGTTGATCAGTGTCAAAAAAGCCAAATTAAATCCACTGTGGTTCAATGTTGTAAAACAATAAAACATGAAAACTTCCAAAGGGGGTGGATACTTTTAAAGAGATTTTTAATGTCTCTCTAGAATCATTCTGCCAGTGCATTCCACCACTCTGTGTTAAAAAGAGACATCCACCTATACTCCCCTCCAGTCATCTTAAAATTAACTCCCTCGTATTAACCATTTCTGGGCTGGGGAAAAGTCTCTGGTTGTTCACTCTGTCTATGGTTCTTATCAACCTGTATAACTATCAAGTTACACCTCATCCTCAAACATGAGCAATTCTGCAGATGCTGGAAATCCAAAGCAATACACACAAAATACAATTCAGACATCATCTATAGAAATGAATAAACATTTCAGGCAGAGACCCTTCATTGTTTCTGGAAAGAAAGAGGAGATTCCGAGTAAGAAGGTGGGGGAAGGGGAGGGAGAAAGTACAATGTGGTAGGTGATAGGTGAAACTCCCTTGTCCGCTGGTCCCTCTCCACTGATCCTCCTCCTAGTACTTATCCTTGCAAGCAGAATAAATATTACCCCTGTCCCCACACCATCTCCCTCACTACCATTCAGTGCTCCAAACAGTCCTTCCAGGTGAGCTGCCACTTCACCTGAAAATCTGTTGGGGTCATCTACTGTATGTTGGTGACCCGACGTAGATTGGGAGACCGCTTCGCTGAGCACCTACACTCCGTCCGTCACAAAAAGCAGGATCTCAGGTGTTAGAAAATAAAGTTTCTACTGAGTGTATGTCATGAATATTGTTGTTTTGATGCAGCAGCATGCTTCAGTGCATTAAATAATTAAGTTACAGTGAGAATACACAAATAAATAAAAAGTTCAAAAAGAGAGCAAAACAGTGAGGTAGTGTTCATGGATTCATGGGCCATTCAGAAATCTGATAGTGGAGGGGAAGAAGTTGTTCCTGAACTGCTGCCGCTGGTGGTTCCAGAGGCAAACTGAAAGCTCAGTTAATTTATTAATCAAGATGCAATGTAGAATGGGCCCTTCTGACAGTTTCGAGCCACGCTACCCAGCAACCCCTGATTTAATCCTAGCCTAATTACTGATACGTCTTTGGACTGTAGGAGGCAACCAGAGCACCTGATGAACACCCACATGGTCATAAGAACATACAGACTACTAACAGACGGTGGTAGGAAATGAACCTGGGTCGCTAGTGTTGTGCTAACCACTACGCTACCATAAACTGCAACCCTCCATAATTGATAGCAATTGTCCTCCATGATTTCTGTGCTCAGTGTACAGGCAGCACTGCAAGTCTATAGATTCACCAATGAGCTCTCAGCTTCCATCAGACCATCGCTTATAGCCAATTCAACACACACAAAAATGCTGGAGGAACAAATCAGGTGACACAGCATCTATGGAGAGAAGTAAACAGTAGACGATTTGGACTAATAGATACAAGGAATTCTACCGAATCTGGAATTCTGAAGTAACAGATACAAAGTGCTGGAAGATCTCAGCAGGTCAGGCAACAACTATGGTGAGGAATAGACAGTCAATGCTTCTGGCATTTTGTATCTGTTGATCTGTGGCCTCTGGTGTCTGTCTTTGTAGCAAAATCTGCTTTATCAGATTTTATGCGGCTGTATTGATGATAATATATGCACAGTGTGCCTGCTTGAATTTTAGGACATTGAATTGAATAGAGAAGAACTTTATTGTCATTGCTCAAGACAGCAAGATTGCAATGCTATTCCAGTCCGTGCAAACCAGATACTTACAATGCATGCAGTGTGGTTTCATTAAAAAAAATACAATGGTTCAATTGAATATCAGAGAATGTATACAGTATACCACCTGAAATTCCTACTCTTCACAGACATCCACGAAACAGAATGAATGATAGAAAATGTTAGCACCCCAAAGCTCCCCCTAAAAACCCACAAGCAGCAGCAAAAGCATCACCCCTGCCCCCACCACCCACCATGCAAGACTGCAAAGACTATAATCTGTAGTTCATCCAGAACCACTTAGATATCTGAACAGGTTCTCTCTCTCTCTCTCTCACTAATGGGGGAAGAGAGATATCGCTCCCACCACAGTGAGAGGAGATGCCAAAAGCTCACTGTTTTGATATTGTGAACTGCAGCATCACTTGTTCGAGTTCCACCTACTCAGAGTCAGCAGACTCTCACTCACCATCGAAAAAGAGGGAGCTAGAAAAATTCCCATATTTACATGCAGCAATTGCCTTTGAAAGTCCATAACACTCAAAGGTCATTGGCAAGCCAGGGTACAGCATTATTCAGCTGCACAATCCTCAGGAAGAAGCTGTTTTTTCAGTCTTACTGACTTGGCCAAGATGTTTCTGTATCTCCAACCAAATGGCAGTGTCCAGGATGGGATGATATTACGAGTGTGCCGTAGACATCGAGAACTGTAGATTTGCCTCCAAGTCTGGTAGCTGAGTCCCAGTGATGTGCTGAATCATCCTAACAACCCATTGAAGTGTTTTGTTTAACTTTTGTGTACTCTGTGATTAACTGTGCCTTCAGCTCATAGCTTTTATCTCCCAGCCATTGCCCGTTGTCATCTGGTGTCTCAGAAAGAAATCAATATGGCAGCAGTCATAATCGAAAGTACTGACCTGTATCAGCCACTCTCTTTGGTCACACTAACCAGATACCAGAGGAATGAAAATGCTTATATACAGATACTCCTGTACCTAATGTCACTTTATGTGCATGCAACCAGTCTATGTATAGCTAATCTTCAATAGTTCCATTTAATATCAGAAAATGTATGCAATATAAATCCCGAAATTCTTATTCTTCACAAACTTCCACAAAAACAGAAGCGAGCCCCAAAGAAAGGGAGTCAGTTAAAATGTTAGAACCCCAAAGATCCCCCATTTCCCCCTCCCACACACAAGCAGCAGCAAAGCAACAAACCCCCCACCCAACCACTTCCACATAGAACCCTCCACCCGTCAAGCAAGCAATAGCAAGGCCCCAATAAAGACTATGTGGAGGGATGAGTTAGTAAATGGAGGGATAGGTTAGTAAGTTATCCGATGACACAAAGGTTTGGAGGTGTTGCGGATAGTGTGGAGGTTACAGCGGGACATCGAGAGATAGCAAAATTGGGCTGAGAAGTGGCAGATGGAGTTCAACCCCAGATAAGTGAGAAGTGGTTCATTTTGGTAGATACAATTGTCATAAGGTGGGCATTGAGAGCGGACCCAAATGCAAGACACAGACATTGAAGTTCTAGAGACAGGACTATGTGGGTCAAGAAAGCAAGGGAAGTGGGGAAGAAACAACTCTGGATGAGACACCAGCCCCAGATGAGACTAGGTTACAGGGCCTGGTCTAGGACTAGATTAGGAAAGTGGGACCTGGACAAGGACTCTGAGCCAGAGACTGGACAGGGACCCAGAACCTGGGTCTTGACTCAGGCTCGGACTCCAGATCTAGATGTGGGTGCAGGACGCTGGACTCATGGGCTGGATGAGGATATGAAGCTCAGACTTGGACTTGGGAGACTGGAACACAGAGCTTTGATCTTGGGAGACAGGAATGTGGAACACAGAGCCTTGGTCCTTGGAGACAGGAATGCAGAACACAGAGCTGGTTCCCTTCCTTGGGAACAGGACATTTGGCCAGGACTCATACACAGAAAACTGAGCATGGCGAGACTGTTCCCAACACTAGGTAGCGGCAAGCGGCTGGACCTACCTCGCGAAGGCGTGGACACAAAGAGACAGTTCCAAACAACAAAAGACGGTTCCTTATCTGGGCACAGCAAGGCTCGGGTCTTGCTCCGGCGGTAGAACTTGATGGCGAGAATAGGCATGGCTCCAGGCAAGGGCTACAGAAAGAAGGGGAAGGGAAGGGAACAGTCCAGCATCAGAGTAACGGCAAATACAGCCTGGCTTACCCAACAGAGGCACGGACAGAAAGGGACAGATCCAACTGCAGGGTAACGGCAAAGACGGCCTGACTTACCCAACGGAGGCAAGGACAAGGACACTGGAACCCAGGGCCACTTATATTCCCAGCTCCAAGATGAGCATCAGGTGACTACGATTAAGCCCAACTGAAACACCAGGGTCCGGTGTACACGGACTGGACTGTGCACCAGAACGCAGACTTCACGAACCGGACCATGACAAAAATATGATGACAGAATATAGCATTAATGGTAAGACTCTTGGCAGTGTGGAGGATCAGAGGAATCTTCGGGTCCGAGTCCATAAGACACTCAAAGCAGCTGTGCAGGTTGACTCTGTGGTTAGCCTTAATCAAGCATGGGATTGAGATTAGGAGCCAAGAGGTAATGTTGCAGCTATATAGGACCCTGGTCAGACCCCACTTGGAGTACTGTGCTCAGTTCTGGGCACCTCACTATAGGAAGGACATGGAAATCACAGAAAGGGTGCAAAGGAGATTTACAAGGATGTTGCCTGGATTGGGGAGCATGCCTTATGAGAATAGGTTGAAGATTCAAATTCAAGTTCAAGGTCTAGTTTAATTGTCATTCACCCACACATGAATACCCATGAGTAGAGTAAAATGAAACAGTCTTACTCTGGGGCCAAGGTACAAAATGGAGTACCAACAGTCACACACAACACGAGACACATATAGCACGTAGAAGATTGCAAGCACATATGAGTTGTCAGTAAAATACAGTCAGACAAAAAAATACAGTCTAAATCCCTGAATCCATGAATGTTGCAGTCTGTAGTTAAACACAATGTAGCTTGTCTTCTGCTGAGAGAACACTTGGGGGCAACTCCAGCCTGGATGCTGCGCCACTACGGTTGGGAACCTGATTCCAATGCCTCCCCTTGGTGGCTGCAAACAGCTGAGTCTGCAGCTTGAGGCCTAGTTCTTACCACGAACAAGGATACGCAGCTCTCCCACGGTTCACCAATGAATTGGTCTTGCAGCATTTCACAGCACCAATGTGCAACTGGGTATTGCAATCAGAAGAAAAGTGACTAGGGTGATCACTTGCTGTTAAAGGACACACCTCCGTCACCCACTGACACCTCCCTGTCTCAAGCAGCATCATGGTCTGCAACAAGTCCATGTCCTTCGGTTTCTCTACCAATGAACAACTTGTTGATGGGTAGACCTGAGGTACTTTTAAGTTCTTAATGTCCAGCAACTGAAATCCACTATAAATTTGAGGCACCCTGTTGGTCAGGAGTGACAATGGATGTTCTGTCCCAGCTCTCTATGGGATATGCAAGTCAGGGCAGTAGGATAAGCTGTTGCCTATGTAGCAGGCTCCCCCTGTCCGCACAGCTGATGAATCCAAAGGAATGGCAGCAATTGATGCAGTTTGGTACCAGCAGCCTCGCAGGAGTTACCAGTCAGCGTTGAACTCAGTGTAGGATTATCTTAGGGATTCCAGCTCCGAACTTTTCTTCACGGTTTACTCCTGAAGTCTTCCCATGAGTTTTGGATCAGAGATTTCCTTCTCCTAGATAAGCCGTCAACCATGGCTGACAAGTCCCATCTGCCTGAAATTACTTGCTTTAAGATGCCAGTAGCCTGCCTTTTTCCTTTCTCCTGTCAGTAGAAACAGTTCTGCTGGGCTTAGCAACAAGGCCAGGAGCTGCATCTGGTTGTCAGAGGCTATTTGAGATGCATATCACGGGGAGCATTTAATAGGTAGTGGGAACTTATCCCCACTAACACCCCCTGGCTTAAGGAAACATTGGCTTGAATACAACAGTATCCAAGGTCTCTCAACAGTTAATTGTTCAATCTTCCTTTCATTTCAAATATTGATCATGGTTAATTATACTAAAATATCAAAAAAGTCGAAGATCCTGGATGCCATGTCTGAAGGTCAGAGGTACCATATCTGTGTTAGTCTGCGAGTTCAGGCCACAGACTGAAGGTTCAAGACCGAATGTCTGTGAGTCTGAGCATCCAAGACCAAAAACTGGAGGCTTGGAGGCACCCTGTCCAGTGCCAAGGACCGGAGGCCTGGAGGCAGCCTGTGCACAGCTGAGGACTGGAGGCCTGGATGTGGCCTGTTCCGGCATTGTGGTCCTGCCTGTGTGTTTCCGAGTGGGTTGATGGGAAGGGTGAGAGGGTGGGACTGGGGTTTGCTATTGTCGCTGCTTGTGGTATTTTGCTGAACTTTGTTGCCGTGCCATATCAGTGGCAGAATGTGTTGGCACACTTGCAGGCTGCCCCCCCACCACCGTATCTGATAGTTGTTAATGCCAATGACGCATTTCACTGTATATTTCGATGTAAATATGATAAATAACTCTGAATCCAAAAATAATAGACCTATTTCTCGGAGAGCGTTGGCAACAACTGAACCCAGGTGTGGAGAATGATAGACTCCCACGTAGAGACAGAACCAAGCGTTTATTCATAGGAATTCCAATAGAACATTGGACACTCGACCGAACAGCACAGTGAAATGTATCATTCTCAAAACAAGGACACTGCGATGTTCTTTAATTTATTCTTTATAATTGTTGAATGTTTTTTTTGCAAGTCATGCCAACACACCACAGCAAATTCCTAACACATGTAAATGTATTTGCTGAATAAAGCTGATTTTTGATGTTGAATTTAAACCAGTGTCAGAAATGTGGTGTAAAGGGTAACTCACCAAACTCGATCAGCTCTGCTCTCCACATTCAGTTGCTGAGTAAAATATGGGCAAGTTACATGATGAGATGTGATTTGGGGAATTATCCATTGAAATAGTATCTGATATTATTGAGATCATATAGGAAGTGATATTTTGACCAACACAGTGGTTTAGGGGTTAGTGTAATCCTATTACAGCACTAACTGTTATGCTTTCTAACTCTAAAACATAAAATTAATTGAAAGAAAATAAAAGGAGCCAGGAAAGCAAATCTAACTTCCTCTTTTACTTTAAGTGAGGCGCATACGTATAACATGGTGGTGGGGGTGGGTTCAAAGGGGATTTGAAGGGTAAGTTTTTACTCAGAGTGGTGGATGCCTGGAATGCGCTGCCTGGTATGGTGGTAGAAGTAAATATGTTAGAGGCTTTTAAGAGATGTTTGGACAGGCACAAGGATATGAGGAAGATGGAGGGATATGGACATCGTGCAGGCAGCAGGGATTAGTGTTTGGGTGTTTTGATTTGACTTTTAGCTGGTTCAGCACAACATTGTGGGCTGAATGGCCTGTTCCTGTGCTGTACTGTTTGATGTTCTATATAACCCATAATGAATTATCTAATCAATGTACTTTCAATATTACTGAAACATTAAGTACACAACACTCCTCCCTGCTTAGCTATAAACTCCAAATCAATCGAGAATACATTTCAATTTTTATATGCAGTATAACTATATAATGAAACTACTACATAGACATCCACAGCATAGTGAACTTTAAATTGTTCATTCAGACCTAAACATTTTAATCGTTATGGAGTATTTCTTACCGCTGTGGAATAAAATCTTTCCTGACATGGGGGATCACTCTGCTTGGCAGATGGGACTTGTGGCTGTGAAACAATCTCGGGTTCTTGGACTTGCTCCATGGTGGTTGTAGGAGTTGACTCTGGAACTGGACACCTTTCTTCCAGACATATTGGCATCCTGTACAGTCTTGGCAGCCTTCACTGGATCAGAATGTGTGAGTACAATGTCTGATGTCACCATTTTAAAAAATATTTTAGAAAGTCACCTCACACTGCTGTGTCCAATGCTATTTCTTCCCAATCTGTAGTAATGAGTTCAAGAGGTGGAGCATGGTAGCCAAGTTTAGCAGGAATCTGTTATTGTAACAGACAAATCCTTAAAAGAACCACAACTGTGATATGTTCTCCGGCCTTGGGACATCAACCACTGCTGGAACTTTCTCAGCAGGCTTGTGCAATCCTTGTGTATCAATGGTGTGACCACAGGAATTGATGCTTGGTTTAAAGAATTCACACTTGTGTCGTGCTCTGAGCACTTAATCTTCTTATCTTTTTAACACTGTCCTGAGATTTCCTTGCCATCCTTACCAGTAACACTGATGTCATCCAGGAAATAGTGAGTGCCTGGGCAGCCTTGCATTACCTGGTCCATATCTTTCTGCCAAAATTCCGGTGCAGATGCAACTCCAAAATTAAGCTTATTATAGCTAAAAAGCCCTTTGTGAGTGCCTATTGTGGGAAACACTTTGGACTCTTCTTCCGTCTCCATCTGTAGGTAAGCCTCAGCCAAGTCCACTTTGCTGAAGTGTTTTCCTCCAGAAAGGTCCTCTATCCTCGATCTTGAACAGACTGTATCGATCTACTTTCATTACTGGGTTGATAGGATCCTTAAAATTGCCACAGGTCCTAACATATGCATTCTTCTTGGCTACTGGTGTTCCCATGGGCTCCACTCAACCTTGGAAAGAATTCCTTCAGCCTCCATGCGCTCTAGCTCACTAGCTACTTCATCATGGTAAAAGGAACCAGACAGGCTTTGGATGTGGTATTTTCATTTAACTCTATTTTACCCCTGATATGTTTTGAGTTTTCCAATGCCATCCTTGAACACTGTTGTGGCATCATTCAGTGACTTCAGTAATTTGCTTTCAGTTGACTCTGTTGCAGGGAATGTGACATGTAAATAGTGGGTAGATCTCAAAACAAGTTATGCTTGGCTCAGCCAATCATGTCCCAACAACGCTGGCCTTCATCAATTGTGGAATTGAATTTTGGAGCCGAGAGGTAATGTTGCAGCTATATAAGACCCTGGTCAGACTCCATTTGGAGTACTGTGCTCAGTTCTGGTCACCTCAGTACAGGAAGGATGTGGAAGCCATAGAAAGGGTGCAGAGGAGATTTACAAGGATGTTGCCTGGATTGGGGAGCATGCCTTATGAGAATAGGTTGAGTGAACTTGGCCTTTTCTCCTTGGAGCAACAGAGGATGAGAGGTGACCTGATAGAGGTGTACAAGATGATGAGAGGCATTGATCTTGTGGATAGTCAGAGGGTTTTTCCCTGGGCTGAAATGGTTACCACAAGAGGACACAGGTTTAAGGTGCTGGGAAGTAGGTACAGAGGAGTTGTCAGGGATAAGTTTTTTATGCAGGGTGGAGAGTGCGTGGAATGGGCTGCCAGCAATGGTGGTGGAAGCAGATACAATAGGGTCTTTTAAGAGACTTTTAGATAGGTACATGGAGCTTTGTAAAATAGAGGGCTATAGGTAAGCCTAGTAATTTCTAAGGTAGGGACATGTTCGGCCCAACTTTGTGGGCCAAATGGCTTGTATCGTGCTGTAGGTTTTCTATGTTTCTGTGTTTCCTGTTTTTACCACATACATGGTCAATGTGGCCTGCAGTTAAATTAGGGTCATGGCAGAGATGCAGGTGCCAGTCCTAGTGTGCTGTGATGCTGGCATTGATCCGTGGTATTAACTCTACACACTGCCATCTGCAGTAAGAAGGCAGTGTGCTGCCTAATTATGTGGTCAGTTCACTTGGAGCTTGAGGTGAATGCTAATTTAGCAGAACGTGATACTGGTGACCATTCTATGGATATCAACCTCCACTATTTGCTACTGGCCACTCTGAAACCATGCTGAGTTACAAAAATTCAAAGTTCAAAGTAAATTTATTACCACAGTAGCTGTACGGCACCGCATACAGCACTGTGAAAAAGTTTTAGGCACTTATATACAGACAGGGCGTCTAAGACCTTTGCACAGTATTGTATTTGTCAACGTGGAATGGAGAGTGAGTTTGTAAATCTGGTGGGATCTAAGGATGTTGCGAGTGGTGAAGGTGGAGTGCCATGGGAGGGGTGTGAGACAGGTAGCAGAGAAGCAGTGCCAGGAGTGGGTGTGGTGCAAGTGCAGATGCAGACACACCCAGCCCTGAGACACCAGGCAAGGTCATTTGGTTTGTAATATTTGGTTTATTGATCATTACAGAATGTCTCTCTGGTGCTTCCCACTCCCTCCCCTTTCTCTTCCCCTTTTCCCAACCATGATTTCCTTCTCCCTGCCCCCTTCCCACTCTCAGTCCATAATAGAGACCCATATCAGAATCAGGTTTAACATCATTAACTATGTCATGAAGTTTTTTGTTTTTTTTTGTGACAGCAGTGTAATACTGTGCAAAAGTATTGGGTACTCTTATATATGTGCCTAAAATTTTTGCACAGTACTGAATAATAGCTAGAGAATGTTGAATCTGTGAAATCCATTGCCACAAATGGCCATGTCATTGGATATATTTAAAATGGAGGTTGATAGGTTCACTAATCAGGGTGTCAAGTGTTACAGAGAAAAGCTGGAGAATGAGGTTCAGATGGATGAACCAGCTATAATGAAATGGTGGAACAGACTCGATGGGCTGAATTGCCTAATCCTGCTCCAGTGTCTTATGTTCTTATACAACCCTGTGATTCATTTTCTTGCAGGCATTCCCAGTAGAACAAAAAATACAATAGAGTTAATGAAGAACTACACACAACGACTGACAACCAACCAATGTGCAAAAAAAGACGAACTATGCAAATACAAATAATCATGAATAATATTGAGATCATGGGTTGTAAAGTCATTGAAAATGAGTTCATCAGTTGTGTTCAGTGATCAGTTCAGCGTTAAGGCGCGTGAATTTATCCACGCCGGTTCAGGGGCCTGGTGGTTGAAGGATAATGACTGTTCCTGAACCAGGTGGTGTGGGACCTAAGGCTCAGGGCCATAGCTCTCATTGCCACTGGGTATGCTGTCTTCCTGTCTGAGTTGAGCCTGCTGTTCAGTAGATGGCACAGTTTGCTCTTAGACATTTGTCTTTGCTTCGGTTATCTGAGGAGATGATCTTGCTGTCGGTCTGAGACAGCGTGTGGAAAACTGAGGATTCATTTAAACCTTTCAGTGGTACGTAACCTTATCGTCTGCCCTCTACTGCCTTTGCATTTTGAATGACACCTGGAACACAATTAAAGCTCCTTCTCACTCACGAGCTGCTACCACAGCAGAGCGGTGAGTTGCTGCAGCAGTGCTGATTATAAATTGAAATTCTCCATCTGCAGAGCATGCAAAGTCAGACACTGCAATTCTGTTCTCGTTTCCTCACACAGCCTGAAGGTTGTAGGGTTCAAAATTCCGTTCCAGGAATTACGTAGGTTGAAGTTAGCCCACGACTGAGGTGGTGCAATCCTTTAAGTGATATAAATGGCTACATAGGCAAGTGGATGTTAACTGATCCACAGCGTTGATCGAGGAAGATCACTGACTCTGTTTGAGGTCAAGCACCATGCAACATTCATGAAATCGGAATGCATTAAAGGTAGGCACCTGTATAAAGCTCTAGACACGGGATTCTGCAGATTCTGGAAATCTTCAAAGTTCGAAGTAAATTTATTATCAAAGTACATTTGTGTTACCCCATGCTACCTGAAATTCTTTTTCTTGCAGGCATTTGCAGGAAAATAAAGAAATACAACAGAATTTATGAAAAACTATGCATATAACAGGCAGTTGTGGAGGTCAAGTCATTGGGTATTTTTAAGGCAGAGGTTGATAGATTCTTCTTTAGTCAGGGCATGAAGGGATACAGGAGAGAAGGGAGGAGATTGGAGCTGAGAGGGAAATTGGATCAGCCATAATGAAATGGTGGAGCAGACTCGATGGGCCAAATAGCCTAATTCTTCTCCCATATCTCATCTTAACTTAGAGGGCATAAATTTAAAATGATTGGAAAGAAGTATAGGGGGAATGTCAGAGGAAGGACTTTTTTATACAGAGAGTGGTGGGTGCATTGCCAAGGGTCGTTGTAGAGGTAGATACATTAGGAACATCTAAGAGATTCTATGATAGCACATGGATGATAGAAAATTGAAGGGAAGGATTAATTGATCTTGGAGTAGATTAAAAGATCAGCAAACTCTGTGGGTAAAGTGCCTGTACAGTACTCTACTGTAAACAGACTGACAAACAGCTGACATGCAAAAGAAGGCAAATAGTGCAAATAATAAATAATATTGAGAATTGCCAAAAAATAATACCTGAGCAACACTCATAAGATGCTGAAAGAAAAAGATAAAAATTTGGTTTTTTTTGTCACGTATGATGAAACACATTGAAATGCACCTTTTGCGCCAAATCAGATCAGCAAGGATTGTGCTGGGGGCAGCCCGCAAGTGTCACCAGGCCTCTGGCGCCAACGTAACATGGTCACAGCTCACTAACCTTAACTTGTACGTTTTTGAACTGTGGGAGGAAACTGGAGCATCCGGTCATGGGGAGAATGTACAAACTCCTTACAGACAGTGACAGGAGCTGGACTTTGATCTTTCAGCTGGTACTGTAATAGTGTTACCTAATCACTACACTACCACGCTGTCCCAGCAAGCCAGGCAGGACAAGCAGGAACTCAACAAGTCAGGCTGTATCTGTGGACAGAAATAAACGTCTGATGTTTTGGGCCAAGATTCTTTGAGGAACATCATTGAGAAAGGCTAAGTTGACCTTCTGCTGTAGTGTGGGCCAAACATAATTGCAGTCCAATCAGTCTGATTGGTTCTGACATGGCCCAGTGAGAGTCAGGGCCCTTAGTGATGGGCAATTAATATTGGATTTTCTGGTGATGCCACTAGTAGCAGTGTGATCACTCCAGTTGAGTATAATGTTCTCCTCAGGGGTTGTCTATTGGTGGGTCCTCAGCTGGCTGTAGAGGCCCATCAGGGATCCACAATGGAGAATGCCTGTGTGTAACTTTGTGGCAAGGCTGGTGCATGGGCACCACCACATGGTCCTTGATTGATCGGATTCAGGATCCAGTGAAATGAATGCAAAATGGCTAGGGATCCTTCACTGCTGCAGCCTTCTCCTGTACCTAAAAATGTGGCCACTGAGTGTATGTTCATGGTCTTCTGTTGCTGTAGCCCATCCACTTCAAGACTCGCATGTTGCTTGTGTTCAGAGATGCTCTTCTGCGCACCACTTTTGTAACTCATGGTTATTTGAGCTATTGTCACTTCCTGTCAGCTTGAATCAGAACCAGGTTTAATATCACTGGCATATATCGTGATGCACCAGACTTTTAACATTGTAAACCAGCAGGTTGTTTGCTATGTCTCCCCTCTCGCTGTGAAACGGAGACTCCCCTTTCTCCCTCATTAGGGAGAGAGAGAGCCTGTGGTATGTTGAATACGGGGTGAGTGAGTATTCTTTGGAGTACTGCAAGTCTTTGTCTTGAGTGCTCGGTGGTGGGTGCCAATGCTTTTTTATTGCTGGTGGGGGTAGGAGGGATTGTCGCTTGCTGCCATTTACGCACAGGAGGTGGGACTTTGGGGTCTAACGTTTAACTGTCATTCATTCTTTGGGGCACTCCTCTGTTTACATGGATGGTTGAGAGGAAAAAGCATTTCAGGATGTATATTGTATACATTTCTCTGACATTAAATGTACCTTTGAAACCTTTGAAATTTGTTGTTTTGCATCAGTATTACATTGCAATACATATCAATAAAAAACTATAAATTACAATTATGTGTATAATTACAGGAGAGGAAGGAAAGAAAGTAGTGATGTAGTGTCATGGGTTCAATGTCCATTCAGAAATCTGGTGGCAGAGGGGAAGAAGATGTTCCTGAATTGTTGAGTGTGCACCTTCAGGCTCCTGTACCTCCTCCCTGATGGTAGCAATGAGAAGAGGGCATGTCCTGCGAGATGGGGTCCCTAATGATGGATGTCACCTTTTTGAGGCATGCAGCAGGTTCCCCCTCTCCTTGCAGCTGGTGAATCCAAAGGAATGGCAGAGACCGGTACAGTCTGGCACCAGCAGCATCGCAGGAGTTGTCAGTCATCATGGAACTCAACGTAAGACTGCCTTAGCGTCTTCAGCTTTGGATTTTTTCCTTGGGGTTTGCTTCAAAAGCTCACTCCATGGGTGGGTATAGATGCAAGGCAGCAGAGATTTGAGATTTCCTTCTCATCGATCAGCTTCCAACCACAACTGACAAACCCTCATCTTCCTGAAATGGGTGCATTATTTGCTGAATAACACGGAATTTCTCTTGTACCAAAGGGCAAATATAATGTCTTAAAATGAGCACTTTTGTGTAAAGAAAAGCTTTGAAAAAGAAACAATAAAATATTAATTTCTTTGCATGGGCAATAAAGAGCTGTTCAAAATTCAATCAGTTTGGGTATAGTCAAGACTATGCAATTTCTACAATACCAGCCAGAAGGAAAGGAAAGTTAAAGTGTGGAAAATGACAGACAAGGGAATCTTAGTCAGACATGGTAACCTCTTGGTGGAGGTTAATTAGGTTTGTATTAAAAGGGCGTCTCTTTTCAAAACACTTTGGAATATTTTAGGGCAAATCCTTTTAATGAATTAATTAATTGATTTAGTGATACAGTGTGGAGTAGGCCCTTCGAGCCACGTCACGCCAGCAACCCCACAACCATGATTAACCCAAATCAATTCATGGAACAATTTGCAATGATCAATGAACCTACCCAGGGCATCTTTAGACTGTGGGGGGAAACTGTAGCATCTGGGGAAATGCCATGCATTCCAGAGAGGATGCACGACTCCTTACCGATGCCGCTGGAATTGAACCTGAACTCCAGAACGCCCGACCTGTAATAGCATCACACTAACTGCTAACTTACCGTGGCTCTCAATAGCACCATCATAAAGCGCAAAAAATACCTGAAATACATTTTAGATAGGTAGATAGATACTTTATTCATCCCCATGGGGAAATTCAACATTTTTTCCAATGTCCCATACACTTATTGTAGCAAAACTAATTACATACAATACTTAACTCAGTAAAAATATGATATGCATCTAAAAACACCCTCTCAAAAAGCATTAATAATAGCTTTTAAAAAGTTCTTAAGTAGTTTACTTAAATACATTGAGTCCTAACCCCGGCACTTTAACATATCTTACTCCTGGCGGTTGAATTGTAAAGCCGAATGGCATTGGGGAGTATTGATCTCTTCATCCTGTCTGAGGAGCATTGCATCAATAGCAACCTGTCGCTGAAACTGCTTCTCTGTCTCTGGATGGTGCTATGTAGAGGATGTTCAGGGTTTTCCATAATTGACCATAGCCTACACAGCGCCCTTCGCTCTGCTACCGATGTTATACTCTCCAGTACTTTGCCCACGACAGAGCCCGCCTTCCTTACCAGCTTATTAAGACGTGAGGCGTCCCTCTTCTTAATGCTGCCTCCCCAACACGCCACCACAAAGAAGAGGGCGCTCTCCACAACTGACCTATAGAACATCTTCAGCATCTCACTACAAACATTGAATGACGCCAACCTTCTAAGGAAGTACAGTCGACTCTGTGCCTTCCTGCACAAGGCATCTGTGTTGGCAGTCCAGTCTAGCTTCTCGTCTAACTGTACTCCCAGATACTTGTAGGTCTTAACCTGCTCCACACATTCTCCATTAATGATCACTGGCTCCATATGAGGCCTAGATCTCCTAAAGTCCACCACCATCTCCTTGGTCTTGGTGATATTGAGACGCAGGTAGTTTGAGTTGCACCATATCACAAAGTCCTGTATCAGTTTCCTATACTCTTCCTCCTGTCCATTCCTGACACACCCCACTATGGCCGTGTCATCAGCGAACTTCTGCACATGGCAGGACTCCGAGTTATATTGGAAGTCTGATGTGTACAGGGTGAACAGGACCGGAGAGAGCACGGTCCCCTGCGGCGCTCCTGTGCTGCTGACCACCGTGTCAGACCTAGAGTCTCCCAACCGCACATACTGAGGTCTATCTGTCAAGTAGTCCACTATCCAATCCACCATGTGAGAGTCTACTCCCATCTCCGTTAGTTTGTGCCTTAAGATCTTGGGCTGGATGGTGTTAAAGGCACTAGAGAAGTCCAGGAATGTAATCCTCACAGCACCACTGACCCCATCCAGGTGAGAGAGAGAAAAAATTCTGCTTTATTGTAGCTAGAGCTCGTAATTATGGTTGGGGTATTCTTTGTCCACAAAGTGAATCTGTCCCGGTTAAAATATTGATGAAGGAATAATTCTACATCTTTTCACATTTTTATGGAAACTAAATTGCATTAAAGTTCTTGATGATGTAAAATCATTACTGAGTGTATGTTCAGAGTATCTGATCGGAGTACATATATGTTATCATATAATACCTTCAGATTCATTTTCTTCTGCGCATTCATAGTACAAAGAAACATAATAGAATAAGTGAAGAACTGCACACAAACAATGACAAACAACCAATGTGCAATATGTAAATACAAATATAAAATAATAATAATAAACAAGGAAGTGATAAATATTGAGAACACGAGATGAAGAGTGCTTGAAAGTGAGTCCCCAGGTTGTGCTATCAGTTCAGAGCTAAGGTGAGAGAAGTTATCCATACAGGTTCAGGAGCTGGATGGTTGAGGGGTGAGAACTGTTCTTGAGCCTGGTGATGTGGGTCCTGAGGCTCCTGTATCTTCTTCCTGATAGCTGCAGTGAGAAGAGAGCATGGCCTGTTTGGTGGGGATCCTTGATGATAGATGCTGCTTTCTTATGACAGGGCTCCTTCTAGCTGTGCTTAGTGGTGGGGAGGGCTTTATCTGTGTAAGTCCTAGCTGCTAATAGTTATCTAAATCTCTGTTAAAAAAAAACGTAACAACTCGTGTTTATGTTAAACATAAGGGATTCTGCAGTTGCTGGGAAACTCTTCTGCTTAGAAATCCAAAGCAACACTCGCAAAATGCTGGAGGAACTCAGCAGGTCAGGCAGCATTCATGGAAAGGAATAAACAGTTGATGTTTTGGAATGAGACCTTTCTGTGTCCTGAAAAGTTGAATATCTATACATCTCCATAGATGCTGCCTGACCTACTCTGTGCATTGTGTTAATGTTGTTATTTGATTTTACAATATGCTTCTTAGACCATGGCTCTTATGGTCCATAAGACATAGGAGCAGAATTAGGCTATTTTGGCCCATCGAGTCTGCTCTGCCATTTCATCACGGCTGATCCATTTTCCCTCTCAGCCCCAATCTCTTGCCTTCTCCCCATATCCCTTCATGCCCTGGCCAATCAAAATCTACCAAGCTCTGCCTTCAATATACATACAGACTTGACCTCCATGGCTGTCTGTGGCAATGAATTCCACGGATTCTTTACTCTCTGGCTAAGGAAATCTCTCCTCATTTCTATTCTAAACGGACGCCCCTCTATTCTGATGCTGTGTCCTCTGGTCTTAAGTGCACCCACCATAGAAAACATCCTCTCCCCATCACTCTATCAAGGTCTTTCACTATTTGATAGGTTTCAATTAGGTCACCCCTCATTATTCTAAGTTGCAGTGAATACAGGCCCAAAGCCATCAAATGCTATTCATATGACAAGCTGTTCAAACCTAGAATAATTTTTGTGAACCCCCTTTAAACCCTCTCCAGTTTCAGCATTTTCTTTCTAAGATAGGGGGCCCAAACTGCTCACAATACTCAAGTGAGGCCTCACCAGTGCCTTATAAAGCCTCAACATTACATCCTTTTATATTCTAGTCCTCTTGAAATGAATGCTAACATCACATTTGCCTTCCTCACCACAGACTCAACCTGCAAATTAACCTTTGGGGAATCCTGCACGTGGACTCCCAGGTCCCTTTGCACCTCAGTTTTCTGTATTTTCTCTCCACTTAGAAAACCCTTTCACTTCTTCTACCAAAGTGCATGACCATAGACTTCCTGACACTGTATTCCATCTGCCATTTCTTTGCCAATTCTCTTAATCTGTTTAGCACTGGCTGTTTTCAGGTAAAGGTGTACTTAGTAAGTGGAAGTCCTTCAAAAGTGAAATTTTCAGAGTACAAAGCTTGTATGTACCTGTCAGAATAAAAGGTAAAGACAACAGATGTAGGGAATCCTGATTTTCTAGGGATATTGAGACTCTGGTGCATGCAGGTAAAGGCAGGTAGGAACAAATGAGGTGCAAATGGAGAACAAGAAATGCAGGAGAACACTTAAAGAAACCAGGAGGGCTAAAGGAAGGTATGACGTTACCCTAGCAGATAAGGTGAAGGAGAATCGTAAGGGATTTACATATATATTAAGAGCAAAAGGGACAAAATTGGTCCTCTGGAAGATCAGACTGGTAATCCATGTGTGGAGTCAAAATAGATGGGGGAGATGTTAAATGGATTTTTGCGTCTGTATTTACACAGGAGATGGACACGAAGTCTATAGAAATGAGATAAAACAGCAGTGAGCCTATGGGCCCTATACGGATTAGAGAGGAGGAGATGTTTGCTGTCCTGAGACAAATCAAAGTGGATAAATCCCCAGGGCCTGACAAGGTGTTCCATGGACCCTGTGGGAGGCAAGTGCAGAAACTGTAGGGTCCCTTGCAGAGATATTTAAATCACCCTTACTGACAGGTGAGGTACTAGAGGATTAGGGGATAGGCAATGTTGTTCAAGAAAGGCTCTAAAAATAAACCAGGGAATTATAGGCCCGTGAGCCTGACATCAGTAGTGGGAAAGTTATTGGAGGGTATTCTAAGGGACTGGATATATGAGTATTTGGATAGACAGGGACTGATTATGGATAGTCAGTATGGCTTTGTGCGTGGTAGATCATGTCTAATTAATCTTGTCAAGTTTTTTTGAGGAAGTTACCAGGAGGCAATGGAGGATGAGAGGTGACCTGATAGAGGTGTACAAGATAATGAGAGGCATGAATCGTGTGGATAGTCAGAGGCTTTTTGAAGTGGCTAGCATGAGAGGGCATATTTTTAAGGTGCTTGGAAGTAGGTACAGAGGAGATGTCAGGGGTAGGTTTTTTACACAGAGAGTGGTGAGTGCATGGAATGGGCAACCGGCGACGTTGGTGGAGGTGGAAATGATAGGGTCTTTTAAGAGGCTCCTGGATGGATACATGGAGCTTAGAAAAATAGAGGGCTATGGGTAAGCCTAGATAGTTGTAAGGTAAGAACATGTTTGGCACAGTTTTGTGGGCCGAAGGGCCTGTATTGTTCTGTAAGTTTTCCATGTTTCATTGTTTCTATGAAAGCTGATGAAGACAAGGCAGTGGATGATATCTACACGGACTTTATTAAGACATTTGACAAGGTCTTGCATGGGAGGTTGGTCAAGAACGATCAGAGGTAGTAAATTGGATTAGACATTGGTTTTGTTGGAGAAGCCAGAGAGTGGTGGTAGATGGTTGCCTCTCTGGCTGGAGGCCTGTGACTAGTGGAGTGCAGCAGAGATCGGTGCTGGGTCCTTTGTTGTTTGGCATCTAAATCAACAATCTGGATGATAATGTGGTTAATTGGATCAGCAAATTTGCAGATGACATCAAGATTAGGGGTGTAGTGGACTTTTCTATGACTCTTTGACTTGCAGGCTGCCTGAGAACATTCAAGGATTGTGTTGGTCATTGACACAAACAATGCATTTTGATGTTTCAATGTACATGTGACAAATCTATTCTATTCACTGATCTGATCTACTTCACATTTAATAATCCTTCAGTATAATTGTAGACAGAGTCACGGGGCAAACTGATACACAGTGGTCAGAATTATAACAAGTAAAAAGGATGAGTGCTGAATGAGGATGAGAGGTGAATCACGGGTACTGGAAAGTGTTACCCTAACTGTAGCATTACCGTGGCACCTACAAGTAAACAAAAAGCCCTTTAGATGTTTTTCTGGTAAGTTCAGAAAGTTTATTATGACAATCAAACAAAATATACATTCAACAAATGTGATAGATATTAACTTCAGATAAATCTAAAAGCAGAATTCAGGTAAACCATGGACTGCAATGGTAAAATTTCAGTAGTTTGTAATGGTCAGCTGAAACTTCAAATTAATTGTTATAATATCCTCTATTCAATTCCTAATACTTATGTCAATTTACATGATAATATCACTTAACTTTTAGAATACAGAATATAGAACACAGACACATTATTCCAAGATCAATCTAACCTTCCATCTATTTAAGTTAAATAGTCAAAAAGAGAAGAAAGAAGTAGTGAGGTAATGCTCAAGGGTTCATTGTATATTCAGAAATTTGATGACAGAGGGGAAGAAACTGTTGCTGAATCGTTAGTGCAGTGTATAAACTGGCTGTTGGGCTTCCTACGTTGCAGTATAACTAACACTTCAGAAGCTTTTCATTGACAACAGTATTTGTGGCAACACTTGCAGGCTGCCCCCAGAAAACCCTTGGGTGTGTTGGTTGTTAGCGCAAATGCTGGATTTCACAGTATGTTTCAACGCATTCCAGTTTTCTATCATCCACGTGTCTATCTAAGAGCCTCTTAAATGTCCCTAATGTATCAGCTTCTACTACCACCCCTGACAGAACATGACCACTCCCTGTGTAAAAAAAAAACACCTCTACCATCCACCCCCATACATTCCTCTAATCAACATTGAAGCATGTCTTCTCGTATAAGCCATTGCTGCCCTGGGGAAAACTCTCTGGATGACCCCTTATCATCTTGTACACCTCTATCAAATTACTTCTCATCCTCCATCACCTCTCACCCTCTTGGTTGCAATAATTCTGATCAGCTTGCCCTGTGATTGTTTGCAATCATATTGAAGGATTAATGATTGTGAAGTAGATCAGATTAGAGATTATGTTCAGCGTTCAAAATAATAAGTTTTTAACCTAAAAGGTGCATCTGCAACAAACCTTCATTTCTGCTTTATTTTTACCTGAGCCTCATGTATTAAATGTTACTGATAGCTTTACAGAACCCAAATGGGGCAGCACGGTAGTTAGTGTAACGCTGTTGCAGTGCCAGCAACCTGTGTTCGATTACAGACAGTGGTAGCACTACCTGTAAGGAGTTTGTATGTTCACCCCATGACCGCGTGGGTTTTCCCCAGAGCTTCAGTTTTCTCCCACGTTCCAAAGGCATACAGGGCTGTAGGTTAATTGGTACCTGGATGTGCCCCTAGTTGGTCCAGAAGGCCCTGTTACTGTGCTGTGTCTCTAAATAAATATAATAAATGCCCTCTGCAATATAAGATACGTTCACAATAGCTGAAGATAGAATAGTAGAGCACAGTATGGGCCCATTTGCCCATCATGTTATAGAGTCATAGGAAGGTACAGCATAGAAACAGTCTCTTCGGCCCACCTCGTGCATACCAAAACATTTAATCTGCCTACTCCCATTGACCTGCACCAGGACCTTAGCCCTTCATACTACTTCCATCCAAGTACCTATCCAAACTTCTCTTAAGTGTTGAAATCAAGCTTACATGCACCACTTGTGCAGGTAGTTCTTTCCACACTCTCACAATCTTCTGAGTGAACACGTTCCCCCTCATGTTCCCCTTAGGCTTTTCACCTTTCACCCTCAACCCATGACCTCTAGTTCGAGTCCCACCCCACCTCAGTGGAAAAAGCCTGCTTGCATTTTCCCTGTCTATAGCCCTCATAATTGTGTATGCCTCTATCAAATCTCCTTTCAATTTTCTGTGTTCCAAGGAATAATGTATTGCCATTTTTCCGGTGCCACCATACCATGCCCTCAACTTACCAACCGTACGTCTTAGGAATTGCAGTGGAAGGAAAGCAGAGAAACGAGAGGAAACCCATGGGGAGAATGTGGAAACTTCATGAAGTGCATGGTTTATCTGAATTGTGCATCTATGTGCAATTGTACACATAATCCTTCTGGCCTCACCAGCGATATTTTCATGCAAATGTCTCTCCACTCTTTAAGACAGGAGGAAGGCAGCAGAAAGGAAATTATAGACCATTTAGCCTGACCTCAGTGGGAGGATGTTGGAATGAATTTTTAAGTATAAGGTGATGGAGTACTTGGTGACACAGGACAAAATAGGACAAAGTCAGCATGGTTTCTTTAAGGGAAAATCCTGCCTGACAAACCTGTTGGAATTTTTTGAGGAGATTACAAGTAGGATAGATAAAGAGGATGTAGTGGGTGCTATATATTTGGACTTCCAGAAGGCCTTTGACAAGGTGCCACACATGAGAGCTTACTAAGTTAAGAGCCCATGGCATTACAGGGAAATTACTAACATGGTTAGAGCATTGGCTGATTGGTAGGAGGCAGTGAGTGGGAATAAAAGGATCCTATTCTGGTTGGCTGCCAGTGACTAGTGGTTTTCCACAGGGGTTGGTGTTGGGACCACTTCTTTTTACGCTGTATATAAATGATTTAGATGATGGAATAGCTGGCTTTGTTGCCAAGTTTGCAGATGATACGAAGATTGATGGAGGGGCAGGTAGTGTTGAGGAAACAGGTAGGATGCAGAAGGACTTGGACAGATTAGGAGAATGGGCAAGAAAGTGGCAAATGAAATACAATGTTGGAAAATGCGTGGCCATGCACTTTGGTAGTAGAATTAAATATGCAGACTATTTTTGAAATGGGGCAAAAATCCAAAAATCTGAGATGCAAAGGGACCTAGGAGTCTTTGTGCTGAATACCCTAAAGGTTAACTTGCAGGTAGAGTCGATGGTGAGGAAGGAAAACACATTTCAAGAGGTCTAGAATACAAGAGCAGAGATGTGATTCTAAGGCTTTATAGGGTAGTGGTGAGGCCTCACCTTGAGTAAACACAAAGTACACTACAGATGCTGTGGTCAAAGCAACACGTACAACACGCTGGAGGAACTCAGTGTTCAAGCAGCATCCGTGGAAATGAGCAGTCAAAGTTTCGGGCCCAGACCCTTCATCAGGACACACAGCATTGTGAACAGTTTTGGGTTCCTCATCTAAGACAAGATGTGTTGGCATTGGAGAGGATCCAGAGGAGGTTCACAAAAATGATTCCGGGAATGAAAGGGTTATCGTATGAGGAATGTTTGATGGCTCTGGATCTGAACTCGCTGGATTTTGGAAGGATGGGGTGGGGATCTCATTGACACCTTTTGAATGTTGAAAGGTCTACATAGAGTAGATGTGGAAATGATGTTTCTCATGGTGGGGGAGTCGAGCGCAAGAGGGCACAGCCTCAGAATAGGGGAGGGGGGTCCATTTAAAACAGAGATATTGTGAAATTTCATTAGCCAGAAGGTGGTGAATTTGTGGAATTTGTTACCACAGACAACTGTGGAGGCCAGGTTGTTGGGTGTATTTAAGTCAAAGCTTGATAGGTTTTTGAATGGACCCAGCATCAAAGGTTGCGGGGAGAAGGCTGGGGAACAGGACTAAGGAGGGCAAAAAAGGATCAACCATGATTGAGTGGTGGAGAGACTCAATGGGCCAAATGGCCTAATTCTGATGGCCTTATGATCTTATTCCAGGAGAGGAGCTTTCAAAGGACACACAATCCCAAGCCCAAGATCTTAAGGCACAAACTAACGGAGATGGGAGTAGACTCTCACATGGTGGATTGGATAGTGGACTACTTGACAGATAGACCTCAGTATGTGCGGTTGGGAGACTGTAGGTCTGACATGGTGGTCAGCAGCACAGGAGCGCCGCAGGGAACCGTACTCTCTCCGGTCCTGTTCACCCTGTACACATCAGACTTCCAATATAACTCGGAGTCCTGCCATGTGCAGAAGTTCGCTGATGACACGGCCATAGTGGGGTGTGTCAGGAATGGACAGGAGGAGGAGTATAGGAAACTGATACAGGACTTTGTGATATGGTGCAACTCAAACTACCTGCGTCTCAATATCACCAAGACCAAGGAGATGGTGGTGGACTTTAGGAGATCTAGGCCTCATATGGAGCCAGTGATCATTAATGGAGAATGTGTGGAGCAGGTTAAGACCTACAAGTATCTGGGAGTACAGTTAGACGAGAAGCTAGACTGGACTGCCAACACAGATGCCTTGTGCAGGAAGGCACAGAGTCGACTGTACTTCCTTAGAAGGTTGGCGTCATTCAATGTCTGTAGTGAGATGCTGAAGATGTTCTATAGGTTAGTTGTGGAGAGCGCCCTCTTCTTTGTGGTGGCGTGTTGGGGAGGAAGCATTAAGAAGAGGGACGCCTCACGTCTTAATAAGCTGGTAAGGAAGGCGGGCTCTGTCGTGGGCAAAGCACTGGAGAGTTTAACATCGGTAGCTGAGCGAAGGGCGCTGAGTAGGCTACGGTCAATTATGGAAAACTCTGAACATCCTCTACATAGCACCATCCAGAGACAGAGAAGCAGTTTCAGCGACAGGTTACTATCGATGCAATGCTCCTCAGACAGGATGAAGAGGTCAATACTCCCCAATGCCATTAGGCTTTACAATTCAACCGCCAGGACTTAAGAACTTTTTAAAAGCTATTATTAATGCTTTTTGAGATAGTGATTTAGATGCATATCATATTTTTTACTGAGTTAAGTATTGTATGTAATTAGTTTTGCTACAACAAGTGTATGGGACATTGGAAAAAAAAAGTTGAATTTCCCCATGGGGATGAATAAAGTATCTATCTATCTATCTATCTATCTATCTATCAAGTACTCCAGCTGCAAAGGCAACATCTGCTTCAGTTTTAATTTGTGTGTTTGCTCTCTGAGTTAAGTATTACAGAGCTGGCTTGCTGTAACCATGGGAATAACTTCATGTGTTGATTTCGGAAAAGAACCATGAAACGCCAAATGCCACACCCTACATTTAATATGCCAAATGCTAAAGATCACGATCCCTGAGTTTTTACGGAATTTACGATTTGTAATTGAAGTTCAAATGCTTTTCATGCCTTTAAATATTAATGAGTTTCTAGCCAACCTCCCCAGACGTTTTTCCCCATCACAACAACCCACTTGGGATAAAATTATTTAGCGATGCAGCACTGTAACAGGCCCTTCTGGCCCAACAAGCCTGCACCCCCAAATTTCACCTATGTGATTAATTAACCTGCAAACCCATATGCCTTTGGACTGGGGGAGGAAACCAGAGCACCTGGTGGAAACCGATATGGTGACGGGAAGAACGTACCGACTCCTGAGAGGCCGTGGTGGAACTGAATCCAGGCTGCTGCCATTGTGATAGTGTTATGCTAATCGCTACACACCTGCCCCGCCCCTCAATTGAATCTGTTGAAGCTATTGAAGCCAGATCTTAACTGAAGTTATTGAATAAGGATCCTCAGTCGAATGCACATTGCATGAAATTGTCTAAGATTGATGTAATCAGAATCACAAATCAAGTTCAATATCACTGACTTACGTCATGGAATTTGTTGTTATGCGGCAACAGTACATTGCAATACAAGCTAATGTAAAAAATTGTAAATATCAGAAAATGTTATATGTTAAATTAAATAAGTAGTGCAAAAAAAAGGGGAAAAAAACATAGTGAGGTAGTGTTCATGGGTTCAATGTGCATTTAGAAATCTGATGGCAGAGAGGAAGAAGCTGTTCCTGAGTGGTTGGTTGATGAATGCTGCTTGTTTGAGGCATCGCTCCTTGAGGAAATCTTAATTTTGGGCCAAAGAGACTGCTCTTGTGCTGTTCTGTTAAGTGAGGCTATTGTACTGTATAAAGGTCCTCAGTCGAATGCACAATGTATAACATTGGAAAGAAAAAATAACCCTACAATAATTTGAATTCTAAGTAACCAGTAATTTTATGTTAGTACAGCTGTTGTATAATTAATAAATCAGATTAATTTTAATTCATATTCTTTGCTAATGCAGGATAACTCTCTACATCCTCTGAGACTCCATCTGTTTACACGTGAGATTACAGTGATAATCTTATATTAAAAAGTAAAAGCATGTGCAAAGAAATTCAATGCTCCCTCCCTACTCCTTGCATCTCATCAATAAAACATCAAGAGAAAATTGCTGTAACCTTGGGCTGTAATCATAACCTGATTGTGTCTCACTCATCTTAAACGGTCAGTCACTACACTTGATGGCGACTTTATTAGGTACACTTGTACACCTGCTCATTAATGCAAATATCTAATCAGCCAATCATGTAGCAGCAACTCAATGCATAAAAGCATTGAGACAAGGTCAATAAGTTCAGTTGCTGTTCAGACCAAACATCGGAACAGGGAAGAAATGTGATTGAAGTGACCTTGACCATGGAATGATTGTTTATTAAAATGTATTTATTCAGATATAGTGCAGAACAGGTCCTTCTGGCCCTCTGAGCTGAGTTGCCCAGGAACCCTTGATTTAACCGTAGACTAACCATGGGACAGTTTACAATGACAGATTAACCTACCAACTGCAGTACCCAGAGGAAACTCATGCATTCACAGGGAGAACGTACAAAACTCCAACAGGAAGCAGTGGGATTTGAACCTGGTACTGCTAGGTATTGTACCAACCACTATGGTAGCTCATTGGTGCCAGATGGGGTGGTTTGACTATCTCAGAAGCTACTGATCTCCTGGGATGTTCATGGGCAGCAGTCTTTAGGCCAATCATTCAGCATCAACTCAAAGCATAAAAGCATGCAGACGTGGCCAAGAAGTTCAGTTGTTGTTCAGAATAAACATCAGAATGGGGAAGAAAAGTGATTGATCCAAGTGACTTGGACCACAAAAATATTGTTGGTGCCAGACAGAGTGGTTTAAGTATCTCAGAAACTGCTGATCTCCTGGGATTTTCATGCACAACAGTCTCTAGAATTTACAGAGAATGGTGAGAAAAGCAAAAAAACATCCAGCGAGCGGCAGTTCTGTGGGTGAAAACACCTTGATAGTGAGAGAGGTCAAGCTGACAGGAAGGTGACAGTAACTCAAGTAACTATGTGTTACTACAATGGTGTGCGGAAGAACATCTCTAATTGAACAACATCTCAAACCTCGAAGTGGATGGGCTACAGCAGCAGAAGACCACAGACATATACTCAGAGGGGGTACTCACATTGGGTGTTTGTGTTGGTCACACATTCTGATTGTTTTCTTTGAATGAGAGCTATCAGATGAGATGCCGCTTTTTTGTGTTATTAAAGCACCATGACCAATAGCCTTGGTTATGGTGATTAACTATTGATAACTTTATTAATAGCCATGAGAGATAATAATGTGTTGAGAAAAAAAGCCCCCGGCAAAATTCCATTAAATAAATTGAAGATAACGATTAAAACTGACCTCTACACTCTGTCATTTTAAGTCCTGGGGACAGTATCTAACAGTTTCTTCAACTCCACTCTAATTTTAGGGACCTTGTCATAGCCACGTGAGACCTTATTACTTCATATAATGTATATCAATTTTCCTAGTACCTCATCCAATGTGTTACTGCCAAGGAGACAAAGAACAACCAGACATCTTATGGTGCCTTTCATAAATTAGGGATATCCAAAGGCGGTCTGCAGTCAAGATTGAAGTTTGAATACTCAGGTTTATTTATTTCATGCACAGTGAAAGATACAGTGAAATGAGATGTTTGCATTAACAACCAGAAAACCCAAGGGTTTACTGGGGTCGTCTGAAAGTGTCGCCACACATTCGAGCATCAATGAAAAGCTTTTGAAGTGTTCACTGTACTGTTATGTACGAATCCCAACAGCTAGTTTATACTCTCCACTCGATGATTCAGGAATAGCTTCTTTCCCTCTGCCATCAAATTTCTGAACTGACATTGAACCCATGAACCTATCTTTTTGCACTATTTATTTAATTTAACTTTTAATATATATGTATTTACTGTAAATTACAGTTTTATTATTATGTGTTGTAATGTACTGACGCCGTTTTAACAACAAATTTCACGATATATGCCAGTGATATTAAACCTGATTCTGATAATAGTCAGATAGTATGTCTTGGTGATGTTGTCTAAATATATCCTACCCTCTTCCTCAAAATATCTATTTCATGTCTGTCTGAGAGAGCACGTGGAGGTTGTGCTTAATATCTGTTCTTTGTGTTTGAATTGATGGTGAAAGAAAAGAATTAACTGTAACGGATTGATTGTGAGACTGTGACAAGTGCATCTGTGGCTGACTGATTGCAAGGTGAAATAATGAGCCTCCTACATACCCTCTTTTTGCACAAGTTTTTGAGTGAACACATTTTTCATCTTGGTGGGCCTGGTTCTTCACTCCCAGTGTGTACCGTGACTAACATGATTAATCCTTCCTATTCATTGTCGTTCTTGCTCTGCACATACTTATTTATATATCGAGATATAATGCAGTATAGGACCTTCAGCCCTTCAAAATGCGCTGCCTAGCAATCTGCCCGTTTAGCCCTAGCCGAATCATGAGACAATTTGCAATGTCCAATTAATCTACCAAAATACCAACCAGTACGTCTTTGGACTGTGGGAGGAAACTGGAGTATTCGGATGAAACCCACGCGGTCACAGGGAGAATGTACAAGCTCCTCACAGGCAACGGCAGGAATTGGACCTGGGTCGATGGTGATGTAAAGTGTTGTGACACTGCTGAGCTGTTTTGGACAGAAAACAGTCATTAATTTTGACAAAATTCTCACTGAAGGACAGGGTAGATGTAGAGCTAATTTAGCCAGACAGAAAACAGCTACAGACCCAAACCATTCAGAACAGAGATTCATTTAGAAGGATTTTTTTCATGAAAGAGCAATAGATCTTCAGAATTTTTTACTTAACACACTCAGTCCTGGAATATAACTACAAAATTGATAGATTTGAATATGAAAGGAATTGTTAGTTGTGGAAACTGGCACAGTCCATCATGGGTAAAGTTTTTCCCACCATTGAGCATATCTACATAGAAGGCAGCATCTATCATCAAGCACCCCACGACCCAAGACGTGCTCTCTTCCCACTGTTGCCATTGGGGAGAAAATACAGGAGCCTCAAGGTTCACACCACCAGGTTCTGGAACAGTAATCACTCACCTTCAGACTCTTAGAGTTCACTCAACGTCAATCGTCCTTTCTCTGAACTGTTCAGACAAGCTACAGACTCACTTTCGAGTACTTTACAACTCATGTCCTCAATATTCAATGCTTGTTTATTTGTTTGTTTAATTAAATCATTATTCATTTTGTATTTGCACAGTTTGTTGTCTTTTGCACTTTGGTTGTTTGTCCGTCCTGCAGGGTATGGTCTTTCATTGATTCTATTATGTTTCTTCGATTTACTGTGCATGTGACCACAACAACATGAATCTCAGGATTGTGTATGGTGACATTTACGTGCTTAGATAATAAGTTTTCATGAACCTTGAACTTTGAAAATAGCATTGAAGGAAAAAAAACTCAGATATGACATTAGTTTGTGAGTTTATTATTGTCACATAATATGAAACTCAGTGACAACATTTTGCTCGTGTGCCTGCCATCCAGGAGATCAGAGGCACATGCACAAGTACATAGGGAAACAGAATGCAGAATGTGGAGTAGGAGCTATGGAGAAAGCGCAGAGCAGATCAACAGTGAGGTGGACTGGCAGAAAATGGAATGTAGACCAACCATTACAGCATGGTAAAGGCTCGTCAGTTCACAAAGCTGTGCCAGCCAAGTAACCTACATGGTTAAATCAATCTAACCTTTCTTGTCCACATAACCCTTCATTTTTATTTATTTATTTATTTATTAGACAGGCACCCAGATTCTTGGATTCTCGTATCTGCCTCAACCCCACCCCTGGGGACACCATCTCTGGACTCACTGTTACAGACTCTACAACTCATGTTCTCATCCATTCATTTACTCATTTATCTATTTATGAATTTATTTACTTATTGATATATTTATTTATTATTGATCTATCTATCAGTCTATCTATTTATCTATCTATCTCTCTGTTTATCTATCAATTAACTTATCTATCTACTTTTTCTATTTAACATATTCATTTATTGCACAGTTTGTCTTCTTTTCAAGAATCACTAGATTCTTTTAATGATTTCGGAAGACTGGAAAATTGCAAATGTCACTCCACTCTTCAAGAAGGCAGAGAGGAAGAAGAAAGGAAATTATGGACTAGTTAGTCTGTCCTCAGTGGTTGGGAAGATGTTGGGGTCAATTATTAAGAATGAGATATCAGGTTACTTGAAAGTACATGATAAAATAGTTTCCTCAAGGGAAAATTTTGCCTGACAAACCTGTTGGAAGTCTTTGAAGGAATAACAAACAGGCTAGACAAGGGGAAACAGTTAATATTGTGTACTTGGATTTTCAGAAAGCCTTTGACAAGGTGCCACACATGAGGCTGCTTAACAAGCTACGAGCCCATGGTATTCCAAGAAAGGTTCTAGCATGGATAAAGCAGTGGCTGATTGGCAGGAGGCAAAGAGTGGGAATAAAGGGATCCTTTTATGGTTGGTTACCAGTGACTAGTGGTGTTCCACAGGGGTCTATGTTGAGACTGATTTTTTTACGTAGTATGTCAATGATTTGAATGATGATAATATTGATGGCTTTGTTGCAAAGTTTGCAGATGGTAAACGTTGATTGCTTAGTGATGTCTATATGCATTGCTCAGGATTTCCAGCATCTGCAGGATCTCTTGTTTATAAAAAGCAGAAAGTGCAGAAAAGACCCAAAGGTGAGTCAAGCAACAGAATCGTATTTATTTCAGATTTTCAGCAGGTAGTTCTCATTCTTAGAAAACACTGAGAGCTTCCTTTTGCCATTGTTTAAGAAAAAGGCAAAATAAAGAAAACATTTTACATCTTTCATAATATTTTCTCTCACCTTCAGGTCTCACTCATTTTCATGCTTAGTAGCAACTATCTCAGATGACAGCAGTAGCCTGCTCTCAATTACTTCTCAAATCAGATTTCACTGAAAACATGAAAAGTTCACATTTTGACCTTGTTTCTATTCAGGAGGAGCAGGTTATCACGTGAAAAAAATGAGAAGGATGACTTGTATCAAACACTTTGTGGGACGGGACGGTAGTGCTGCAGTTAGTGTGATGCTTTACAGAGCCAGTGATCATTACTGTTGTCTGTAAGGAGTTTGTGCGCTTTGCCTGTGACCAAATGGGATTCGTCCAGGTGCTGCGATATCCACCCACATTCCAAAAATGTACAGGCTAGGATTAGTAAGCTATGTTGGTGCCAGAACCATGGCAACACTTGAGGGCTGCCCTAGCACAATCCTCGCAGATTTGATTTGATGCACCACAATGCATTTCACCGTATGTTCTGATGTTTCGATGTATATGTGACAGATCATCTTTGATCAATGACCTCATGAATAAGCATCGCCATTTCTCTTTCTGTTTCTTTTATTCAAACGTGACCAATGTTTAATTTTAAATAAAGCAAATTTACCTTTCTGAGTCAGGATATTTTTGATCCTATCTGGTAATTGATACAGATAGATACTTTATTGATCCCAAATTAAATTACAGTGTCACAGTAGGATTACAAGTGCATGATGCACAAATATCAGAAGAGAAGCAAAAGTATATAAAAAAGCAAGTTACCTTAAAAGTAAGATCACAAGATTTACAAGATGTCCAAGTTTACACTGAAAAGGTGGTAATGCATGAATTACCATAATATTATATAGCGATGGGTGCCCATTCACATCGTCCAAAAAACAGATGTGCTATATAATGTGAGGCCAATGTAATATCACCCATTTTATACTTTTGATACCCATAATATCAAGGTATTCAACTGAAAATAGTTCACACAATCTACTTGCCATTTTGGAGTTAGAATGTCATTACGTGTATTGCCATTACTTGCAATTTGAATGGAGAAGAAATGTGATCTGAGCGACTTTGACTGTGAATGATTGTTGGTGCCAGATGGGGTGGTTTGAGTATGTCAGAAAGTGCTGATCACTTGGGATTTTCATGAAACAATCTGGAGTTAGCAGAAAACTGTGCAAAAAACATCCAGTGAGCAGCATTTCTGTGGGCAAAAATGCCTTGTTAGTCCAAGAGGTCAGAGGAGAATGGCCAGAGTGGTTCAAGCTGACGGGAAGGTGACGGTAACTCAAATAACCACGTGTACAAGTGTTGTGTGGAGAAGAGCTTCTCTGAAAGTACAGCACGCCAAACTTTGAAGCGGATGGGCTATAGCAGCAGAAGAATATACCGGGTTCCATTTCTATATCTAATAATCTGGCCACTGAGTGAATACGGCAAATAAAGTTTATTCTTGATCTGAATTTGATTTTCACTCTTACTGATTTCCATAGAAGGAAATACAGTCTGAAGCCAATTCAATATCAGCCATTTAACACTTCGGTACTTTGATACCCATATGAATTATGTAACCAACACAACATTATTCACACAATCGTGTTGCTATTTTGGAGGCTTCGGCACCTATTCAACTCCTGTAAGTTTAAATCAAACTTCTAGCATTCTCGAACCTGATGAGGAAAGTATCCTCTACTTTTGTGAGACCTGTCCTAAATTGCGAGGGGCGGCTTCAATGAGCCTCTCTGCTCCATTCACCAAAATTGGAACTTCCTGGTAACCAAACACTTTAATTCCAATTTTCATTCATGTTCCAACATGTCGGTCCATGGTCTCCTCTTGTGCCAAAATGAGGCCACCCTGAAGGCGGAGGAGTAGTACCTCGTATTCCATCTGAGTAACCTCCAACATGAATATTAATTTCTCCTTCTGCAAGAAGAATTTTTCCATCTCCCTTCCCACTCTGGTCTCTTACCTCTTCTCACCTGCCTATCACCTCCCCCGGTCCCCTTCTCATTTCCTTTCTCCTCTGTTATCAGATTCCTTCTTTTACAACCCTTTATCTTTCCTACCCACCTGACTTCACCTATCAGCTTCTAGCTATCCTCCTTCCCTTCCCCCCCCCACCTTTTTATTTTGGTGTCTTCCCCCTTCCTGTCCAGTCCTGATGAAGTGTCTTGGCCCTGAACATTGACTGTTCATTCGCTTCTATAGATGCTTCCTGACTGCTGAGTTCCTCAGCGTTCTGCCTGTGTTAACTTGCATTTCCAGTATCCGCAGACTTGCTCATGTTTAGAAATTGACCCCCCATGAATTTTGGATGAGAAGGAGGCAATAATAGCTACCAGAGATCTGAGAATAAACTTGTAACGTGAGCCTAAGGTTGAATTAGTTTTATTAAGGACATCAGCGGAACTCAAACAGTTTCAATTGATAATTTTGTCTCTGTAAAATTCCAAATTGTGGGTGTTCAATGGGGCTCATCCGTGGAATATCATGTCCTGATAACTGACAGCACGGCATAAGTTCTCATTGATAAAGATAAATAGGCAGCACTGAAAGAAATTTCGTGCATCATTAAACATGGTGAATGGAGAGCTCTGCAGTTGGTGGAATTCATTCCCCAAGGAGATAAATCAAAATTATTCTCACTGCAGTGAAACTCAAGGATGGCTAATAAGATGACATCAGACAGAAAAGAATTCTTTCTGTTTAAGTGCATATTTTAATGTAGTCTTTATCATTATTAATCATTAATAGCCAAAAGTATCAGGCAGTTAGAATCATTTCTCTGGTTTTCTTCCTCCAAAATTTCTTGCAATGATTTCTGCAGATAACGGATCTGTGACGACATGTAAAGGCCTCATTTAGTTTTTACAGTTCAATAAAATGTTTACAGTAATTGGCTAATTATCTCCATTTAATTAAAGTTCAAATACGATGCATTCCATTATTTTTTCAACAACTTAAAAGGCTAATTAAACCATGACAGGAAGTGAGGTATAATGGGGGTGGTGGGGGGGGGGAATGTAAATCTCTCGAATGCCGATAGCTTTGGTGAAAATTAGTAAGAGCACCATACATTGTCCTTTGTTCAGTTATAATGTTGAGCATAAAGTTATCTGGTCAAGCATGTTGAAGATGGATGCAAGACACCTTGAAGGGTAATTCACAGGTTGGGTCTGTGGTAAAAAAGGCAAATACAATGTTGACATTTATTTCAGGAGGAATAGAATATAAAAGCAAGGAGATAATGCTGAACCTTTGTAAGACACTGGTCAGGCCACACTTGGAGTATTGTCAATAGTTTTGGGCCCCGTATCTCGGAAGGGATGTGTTATCATTGGAAAGAGTCCAGATGATTCTGGGAATAAAGGGGTTAACATATGAGGAGCATTTGGCAGCTTTGGGCCTGTGCTCACTGGAATTTAGAAGAATGAAGGGGGATCTCATTGAAACCTGCTAAATGTTGAAAGGACTAGATAGGGTGGATGTGGAGAGGATGTTTCCTATGGTGGGGGATTCAGAATGAAAGGGCACAGCCTCAAAATTGAGGGGCGACCCTTTAGAACAGAGGTAAGGAGGAATTTTTTTAGCCTGAGAGTACTAAATCTGTCAAACACTCTGCCACAGACTGCAGAGGAGGTCAAGTCCATGCATATACTTAAGGCAGAAGTTGATAGTTTCCTGATTGGTCAGGGCATCAAAGGATATGGTGAGAAGGCAGGTGTATGGGGTTGAGTGGGATCTGGGATCAGCCATGATAGAATTACAGAGCAGACTTAATGGGCTGAATGGCCGAATTCTGCTCCTATTTTTTATGGTCTTATGGTCTAATTTTGCATTTGTACATTAGTAGTGACCGAAGTCAGCAAGGTACTTAAACAAGCATGCAAAAAGATAGCAGATTATTTCATTTTAATTTAAAACATTTGCTATTTCTAATGATATTTGATTTACAATAGCAAGTGAAATCCTGCTATTTCATTAGAATGAAACAGAATTAATGTAATCTTCCCTTTCTCTGAAGGTCCACTCTCATCTCCTATCAGATTCCTTCATCTCCAGCCCTTGACCTTCCCACCCACCTGGTTTCACCTTTCACCTTCCAGCGAGCCCCCTTCCCCTCCTCCCACCTTTTTAATCTGGCATTTTCCCCCTTCCTTCTCAATCCTGAAGAGGGTCTTGGTCTGAAACGTCGACTGTTTATTCATCTCCATAGATGCTGCCTGACCCGCTGAGTTCCTCCAACATTTTGTGTATGATGCTTCGGTTTTCCAGCAACTGCAGAATTTCTCATGTTTGTAATGTAACTTGTTCAGTGCTTAAATCAGAACCATGGTTACAGGCCCTTCCACCCATGAACCTGTGCTTCCCAATTATCCATGTGACCAATTAACCTAGTATCTTGAACATCTTTGCAAAGTGGGAGGAAATTGGAGCACTTTTTGTGCATTCAGAGATGCTCTTTGCATATCAATGACTGTTGTAACACATAGTTATTTGAGTTACTCAAAATGCTGGTGGAACACAGCAGGCCAGGCAGCATCTATAGGGAGAAGCGCTGTCGACGTTTCGGGCCGAGACCCTTCGTCAGGACTAACCGAAAGGAAAGATAGTAAGAGATTTGAAAGTAGTGGGGGGAGGGGAAATGCGAAATGATAGGAGAAGACCAGAGGGGGTGGGATGAAGCTAAGAGCTGGAAAGGTGATTGGCGAAAGTGATACAGAGCTGGAGAAGGGATCATGGGACAGGAGGTCTCAGGAGAAAGAAAGGGGGGGGGGGGAGCACCAGAGGGAGATGGAGAACAGGCAGACAACTAAATATGTCAGGGATGGGGTAAGAAGGGGAGGAGGGGCATTAACGGAAGTTAGAGAAGTCAATGTTCATGCCATCAGGTTGGAGGCTACCCAGCCGGTATATAAGGTGTTGTTCCTCCAACCTGAGTTTGGATTCATTTTGACAATAGAGGAGGCCATGGATAGACATATCAGAATGGGAATGGGACGTGTAATTAAAATGTGTGGCCACTGGGAGATCCTGCTTTTTCTGGCGGACCGAGCGTAGGTATTCAGCGAAACGGTCTCCCAGTCTGCGTCAGGTCTCACCAATATATAAAAGGCCACACCGGGAGCACCGGACGCAGTATACCACACCAGCCGACTCACAGGTGAAGTGTCGCCTCACTTGGAAGGACTGTCTGGGGCCCTGAATGGTGGTGAGGGAGGAAGTGTAAGGGCAGGTGTAGCACTTGTTCCACTTACAAGGATAAGTGCCAGGAGGGAGATCGGTGGGAAGGGATGGGGGAGGGGACGAGTGGACAAGGGAGTCGCGTAGGGAGCGATCCCTGCGAAAAGCAGAAAGAGGGGGGGAGGGAAAAATGTGGCGGGTGGATGGGGTGAGGGTAGATGTGCGGGAAATGGGAGAATATTCACCCCATCACCCCATCCACCCGCCACCCCACTCAGGATAGGGTTCCCCTTGTCCTCACCTACCACCCCACCAGCCTCCAGGTCCAACATATAATTCTCCGTAACTTACGCCACCTCCAACGGGATCCCACTACCAAACACTTTTCCCTCCCCCCCTTTCTGCTTTTCGCAGTGATCGCTCCCTACGCGACTCCCTTGTCCACTCATCCCCGCTATCCCTTCCCACTGATCTCCCTCCTGGCACTTATCCTGGGTAGCCTCCAACCTGATGGCATGAACATTGACTTCTCTAACTTCCGTTAATGCCCCTACTCCCCTTCTTACCCCATCCCTGACATATTTAGTTGTCTGCCTGTTCTCCATCTCCCTCTGTTGCTCCCCCCCTTTCTTTCTCCTGAGGCCTCCCGTTCCATGATCCTTTTCCTTCTCCAGCTCTGTATCACTTTCGCCAATCACCTTTCCAGCTCTTAGCTTCATCCCACCCCCTTCGGTCTTCTCCTATCATTTCGCATTTCCCCCTCCCCCCACTATTTTCAAATTTCTTACTATCTTTCCTTTCAGTTAGTCCTGACGAAGGGTCTCGGCCCAAAACGTCGACAGCGCTTCTCCCTATAGATACTGCCTGGCCTGTTGTGTTCCACCAGCATTTTGTGTGTGTTGTTTGAATTTCCAGCATCTGCAGATTTCCTCGTGTTTGTTATTTGAGTTATTGTTGCTTTCCTGTCAGCTTGAACCAGTCTGTTTATTCTCCTCTCGCCTCTCTCACTAAGTAATCATTTTCACCCACAGAACTGCTGCTCACTGGATTTGCTTTTTGTTTGTTTTGCACATCATTCTCTGTAAACTCTGGAAACTGCTGTGCATGAAAATCCCAGGAGATCAGCAGTTTCTGAGATACTCAACCACCCTGTCTGGCACCAACAATTGTTTCCATGATTAACATCACTCAGATCACATTCCTTCCCTATTCTGATCTTTGGGCTGAACAATAACTGAACCTCTTGACCATGTCTGCATGCTTTTATGCATTGAGTTGCTGCCACATGATTGGCTGATTTGATATTTGCATTGATGAAAAAGTGTACAGGTGTATTTAGTTCATGGGAAATGTTGCTGCTTGCCTGTCCCTAGACATTGCAACACCATCAGGCCTACAACACATTGCAGATCTGCAGCATTCCGCTCAAGTCTGGTGTTAATTGAATACAGTGCATGAATTATATCAAATTAATATGTAGTTAATAAAGAAGGAACTGATTTTTAACACAATCCACTCAAATTATGCTGTTATTCATTACAGTGTTTTCTACGTTCACATGCTGTCAATTTATCTCTGTCTAATTTCTGTATTAATCATTTAGTTGACTGAATTTATCACAAAACACTGAATAACTCTGTGTAACTACATGCCGGATTGTTAAAGGATGGAAATGAGACTCTGATTATTAATTGCAGAGTGACACAAGAGAAAGAAAGCTGGTTAGACCAGCACAGTTTGAATCAGCCACAACCTCGGTGCTGTCTCCTTAACCATCAACTTTTCCCCCAAATGCATATTATACTCTTTCCTGTTTACTGAATATTAAGGACTTTTAAGGACTCTACAACTCATGCTCTCAGTATTTATTGCTTATGTATTGAATATTATTATTATTTTCATTTCTTTTTGTACTTGTACAGTTTGTTGTCCCTTGCACACTGTTTCTTTGTCCAACTTTGTCTTGTGTGGTTCTTCATTGATTCTATCGTGTTTCTTCGCACTTACTCTGAATGCCCACAAGAAAATGAATCTCAGGGTAGTATACAGTAGACATGTTCCCTTGATTTCACCTTCCTGAGTCCATAATTACTATAACCTATCAATCAATCAATTGTTGACAATTAGTATCAGGAATAAGGAATCCAGAATCAGACACAGATTTAATATCACCAGCATATGTTGTGACATTTGTTGTTATCCAGCAGCAGTACAATGCAATATGTAATAGTAAAAACTGTAACTTACAGTCAGTAAACTTCGAAATAATTAGTGCAAAAAGAGAAAAAAATGACACAATGTTCATGGGTTCAACGTCCATTCAGAAATCTGATGGCAGAAGAGAAGAAGCATGTGGCTTCAGGCTCCTCTGCTTCATTCCTGATGGTAGCAATGAGAAGAGGGCATGTCCTGGGTGAGGGGGGTCCTTCGTGGTGGATGCTGCCCTTTTGAAGTATCGCTTCTCGAAGATGTCTGGATACTGGGGAGGCTGGTGTCAATGATGGAGCTGACTGAGTTCACAACTTTTACAGCTTATGTCAACCCTGCCCAGTAGCCCCTCTTCCCCATTACCAGACAGTGATGCAGCCATTTAGAATGCTGTCCAGGGTACATCCACTCAATGAGTTGCTGAGTTTGTGAAGGAATAAATACGACTCCTGTTCTGCTCCTGATCCCCACCAAATGCCAATGATGACAGGCTGTTAGACTAATTAGCCACAGTAAATTGTCCTTGGTAAACAGGTCAGTCAGGATCTATGGAGAGAAATACATAGCCAACGTTTCGAGCTGAGACCCTTCATCTCTGTAGTTCACATTACGATGTGTTCCTGGCATCCGGTTGCTCCTTTGGTGTTGTTATTTTGTGTGATTTGGGCCAGGGCGGACCGGCTCTGCAGCCTGCAGTTAATGATCGACAGTGAAGTGAACTGAATATCCCTGGACTGTTTCCATGCCTTTTGTGGTTTGATGTTTTATATTCTGTGTTTTTTGCTATTTTCACGGTTAGTTCTTTTTTTTTGTGTGTTGGGAGTTTGCTGTCTTTTTCTTTGAATGTGTTCCATGATTTCTTTGTTTCGTGTCTGTCTGTGGGGAAGATGTTCTCTAACATCTCTCTTCCTACCCTTCTCCGATGCTATGCAAAAGGAGATAGAATTGTGATGACTATCTCCAAAATGCTCTCCCACTGAGAGACCTGACACCTGACCGGGTTCATTTCCCAATACCAGATCAAGTACAGCCTCTCCTCTTGTAGGCTTATCTACATATTGTGTCAAGAAACTTTCCTGAACACACCTAACAAACTCTACCCCATCTAAACCCCTCACTCTAGGAAGATGCCAATCAATATTTGGGAAATTATAATTTCCCACCACAACAACCCTGTTATTATTACACCTTTCCAGAATCTGTCTCCCTATCTGGTCTTCGATATCCCTGTTACTATTGGGCGGTCTATAAAAACACCCAGTAGAATTATTGACCTCTTCCTATTCCTAACTTCCACCCACAGAGATTCTGTAGACAACCCCTTCATGTCTTCCTCCTTTTCTGCTGCCCTGACACTATCTCTGATCAACAGTGCCACACCCCCACCTCTTTTGCCTCCTTCCCTTTCCTTTCTGAAACATCTAAAGCCCGGCACTTGAAGTAGCCATTCCTGCCCCTGCACCATCCAAGTCTCTGTAATGGCCACAACATCATAGCTCCAAGTACTGATCCACGCTCTAAGCTCATCTACTTTATTCATAATACTCCTTGCATTAAAATAGACACATCTCAAGCCATCAATCTGAGCACGTCCCTTCTCTATCACCTCCTTATCCTCCCGTTCACACTGTCTCCAAGCTTTCTCTATTTGTGAGCCAACCTCCCTTTCCTCTGTCATTTCAGTTCAGTTCCCACCCCCCAACAATTCTAGTTTAAACTCTCCCCAATAGCCTTAGCAAACCTCCCCACCAGGATATTGGTCCTGCTGGGATTCCAGTGCAACCCGTCCTTATTATACAGGTCACACCTGCCCAGAAATCTGAATCCCTGCCCCCTGCTCCAATCCCTTTTCCTACCTATGTTGTAGGTGCCAATATGTACCACGACCTCTGGCTGTTCTCCTTCCCACTTCAAGATATCGTGGACATAATCAGAAACATCACGGACCCTGGCAACTGGGAGGCAAACTACCATCTGTGTCTCTTTCCTGTGTCCACAGAATCACCTGTCTGACCCCCTGACTATCGAGTCCCCTATTACTGCTGCCATCCTCTTCCTTACCCTACCCTTCTGAGCCACAGGGCCAGACTCCGTGCCAGAGGTACAGCCACTGTTGCTTCCCCCAGGTAGGTTGTTCCCCCCCCCCAACAGTACTCAAACAGGAGTACTTAAGGGGGACAGCCACAGAGGTACTCTCTAGCATCTGCTTCTCGCCCTTCCCCTTCCTGACTGCTTCCCACTTATCTATCTCCCCAGGTCCCGGAGTGACTACCTGCCTATAGCTCCTCTCCATCACCTCCTCGCTCTCCCTGACCAGATGAAGGTCATCGAGCTGCATCTCCAGATCCCTAATGAGGTCCCTAAGGAGGCTGGGAGTCTCCAGGACCTCCCATATCTGACACCGAGCACAGAGAACCGGCCTCACACACATACTTTCTGTCTGTATTCTACACAGATAACCTACCCTGCCTCGACCTGTTATCACTGATGCCCCATTGAGCCAAAGCCTTTGTACTTTGTCTACCTCTATTCCATCACCCACTTCTATGACGCCCATTGTATAAATCTGTCTTCTTTCTAAACTCTTCTTGCTGTTCTCACTAGTTGACGTCAACACACTTGCGCAGTCGTGCCCCAATCAAACTGCTGAAGAAATAACAGCAAATTTACATTTAATAAAATCATGAAGAGAAGGGGTCCCAGAACAGTTACTTGAGGCACATCACTGGTTACCAAACTCCATGCAGAATATGACCCGTCTATGACCATTCTTTGCCTTCTGTGGGCAAGCCAATTCTGGATGAACAAGGCAATGTCCCCTTGTATCCCATGCCTCCTTACTTTCTCAATAAGCCTTGCATGGGGTACCTTATCAAATGCCTTGCTGAAATCTACATACATTACATCTACGGCTCTATCTTCATCAATGTGTTTAGTCTCATCCTCAAAAAATTCAGTCCGGCTTGTAAGGCACAACCTGCCTTTGACAAAGCCATGCTGACTATTCCTAGTCATATTATATGCCTCTCCAAATGTTCATGAATCCTGCCTCTCATGATCTTCTCCATCAACTTACCAACCACCGAAGTAAGACTCACTGGTTTATGACTTCCTGGGATATCTCAACTCCTTTTCTTGAATAAGGGAACAACATCTGCAACCTCCAATCCTCAGGGGCATCTCCCGTCCCATTGATGTTGCAAAGATCATTGTCAGAGGCTCAGCAATCTCCTCCTTCACCTCCCATAGTAGCCTATGATATATATCTCATCCGGTCCCGGTGAGTTATTCAACTTGATGTCTTCCCAAAGCTCCATCACATCCTCTTTCTTAATGTCTACATGCTCAAGCTTTTCTGTCCACTGTCAATCATCCCTAAAATCACCAAGATCCTTTTCCATAGTGAATACGGAAGCAAAGTATTCATGAAGTACATCCACTATCTCCTCCGGTTCCGTACACACTTTTCCACTGTCACACTTGATGGTTCTATTCTGTCATGTCTTATCCTCTTGCTTTTTACATACTTGTAGAATGCCTTGGGGTTTTCCTTAATCCTGCTTGCCAAGGCCTTCTCATGGCCCCTTCTGGCTCTCCGAATTTCATTCTTAAGCTCCATCCTGCTAGCCTTATAATTTTCTAGATCTCTATCTTTTGAACATTTCGTAAGCTTCTCTTTTCTTCTTGACTAGATTTTCAACAGCCTTTGTACACCACGGTTCCTGTACCCTACCGTCCTTTCCCTGTCTCATTGGAACGTACCTATGCAGAACACCACACAAAAATCCCCTGAACATTTGCTACATTTCCCCGAGAACATCTGTTCCCAATTTATGCTTCCAAGTTCATATTCCCTTACTCCAATTAAACACTTTCCTAACCTTCCTATCCCTCTCCATTGCTATAGTAAAGGAGATAGAATTGTGATCACTATCTCCAAAATGCTCTCCCACTGAGAGACCTGACACCTGACCAGGTTCATTTCCCAATACCAGATCAAGTACAGCCTCTCCGTTTGTTGGCTTATCTAAATATTGTTCAGGAAACCTTCCTGAACACACCTAACAAACACCACCCCATCTAAACCCCTTGCTCTAGGGAGATGCCAATCAATATTGGGGAAATTAAAATCCACCACGACTATTATTGCATCCTTCCAGAATCTGTCTCCCTATCTACTCCTCGATGTCCCTGTCATTAGTAGGTGGCCTATAAAAACATCCAGTGAAGTTATTGACCCCTTCCACCCCCAGAGACTCAGTAGACAATCCCTCCATGACTTCCTCCTTTTCTGCAGCTGTGACATTACCTCTGATCAGCAAAACTATGCCCCCACCTCTTTTGCTTCCCTCCCTGTCCTTTCTGAAACATCTAAAGTCTGGTACTATAAGTAACCATTCCTGCCCTGAGCCATCCAAGTCTCTGTAATGGGCACAACATCATAGCTCCAAGTACAGATCCATGCTTTAAGCTCATCCGCTTTGTTCATGATTGTCCTTTCATTAAAATAGACACATCTCAAACCATCAGTCTCTATCATCTGCCAATCCTCCCTCTCACACTGTCTACAATCTTTCTCTATTTATGAGCCTACTGCCCCTTCCTCCATCTCTTCAGTTTGGTTCCCACCCCCCAGCAATTCTAGTTTAAACTTTCCCCAACAGCCTTAGCAAACCTCCCCGCCAGGATATTGGTCTCCCTTGGATTCAAGTGTAACAAGTCCTTTTTGTACAGGTCACACCTGCCCCAAAAGTGGTCCTAATGATCCATAAATCTGAATCCGTGCCCCCTGCTCCAATCCCTCAGCCACACATTTATCCTTCACCTCATTCTTTTCCTATATTCAATGTCAAGTGCACAGGCAGTAATCCGGAGATTACCACCTTTGAGGTCGTGGTTCTCAACCTCCTTCCTAACTCTCTGTAATCTGTTTTCAGGACCTCCTCCCTTTTCCTACCTATGTCATTGGTAACAATACCTACCATGACCTCTGGCTGATTACCTTCCCTCTTCATAATATCAGAAACATCTCAGACCCTGGCACCTGGGAGGCAAACTACCATCTGTGCTTCTTCCCTGCATCCACAGAATCACCTGTCTGACTCCCTAACTATAGAGTTCCCTATCAGTGCTGCCATCCTCTTCCTTTCTGTATCCTTCTGAGCCACAGGGCCAGACTCTGTACCAGAGGCACAGTCCCAGTTGCTTCCACCAGGTAGGTCGTGCCCCCCCAACAGTACTCAAAGAGGAGTACATAATGTTAGAGGGTCAGCCACAGCCACTCTCTAGTATATGACTCTTGCCCTTCTCTCCTGAGTGTTACCCACTTGTCCATTAAGTTTGTAAATCTGGCAGGAGCAAAGGATGTTGGGAATGGTGAGGAAGGAGTGTTGTGAGAGGGGTGTGGGACAGGTGGCAGATGAGGAGTGCTGGGGTGCAGTGTGGTGTGGGTACAGACACAGCCAGTCCTGAGACATCAGGCAAGGTCATTTGATTCTAAGCAGTTGGTTTATTGGTCATTACAGAATGTTTCTCTGGTGCTTCCCACTCCCTTCCCTCTCCATTCCCCTTTTCCCAACTATGATTTCTCTCCCCTGGCGAAATGGCAGAACAAAATCAATGGGCTGTAGGGCTTAATTCTGCTGCTGCATCTTATGAATACGTTGCTGCCTTTTAGACTATAAGATCAAAAGACTTCGGAGCAGAGTTAGGCATTTAGTCCAAAAATTCTGTTCTGCAAATCCATCATGGCTGATTTATTATCCCACTAAATCCCATTCTCCTACCTTCTCCCTGTAACCTTTGATGTACTGAATACTCAAGAATCTACCAGCCTCCGCCTTAAATATTCCCAGTGACATGGCCTGCACAGCCGTCTGTGACAATGAACTCCACTGATTCATCACCCTCTGCTAAAGAAGTTTTTCTTCATCTTTTTTTTAAATGGACTCTCTCTATTCTGAGGCTGTGCCCTCTGGTCCTAGACTCCCCCACTATAGGAAACATCCCCTCCAGATCCACTCTATCTGTGCCCTCTGGTCCTAGACCCCCCCTCTATAGGGAACATCCTCTCCACATCCACTCTATCTGTGCCCTCTGGTCCTAGACTTCCCCACTACAGGAAACATCCCCTCCACATCCACTCTATCTGTGTCCTCTGGTCCTAGACTCCCCCACTATAGGAAATATCCTCTCCACATCCATTCTATCTGTGTCCTCTGGTCCTAGACTCCCCCACTATAGGAAACATCCTCTCCACATCCACTCTATCTGTGTCCTCTGGTCCTAGACTCCCCCACTACAGGAAATATCCTCTCCACATCCACTCTATAAAAGCAAGGATGTAATGTTGAGACATTGTAAAACACTGGTGAGGCCTCACTTGGAGTATTGTGGCAGTTCTGGGCCCCTTATCTTAGAAGGGATATGCTGACAATGGAGAGGGTTCAAAGGAGGTTCACGAAAATGATTCCAGGATTGAATTGTTCATAAAAAGAAGAGTGTTTGATGGATCTTGCTCTGTATTCACTAGAATTCAAAAGACCTCATTGAAACGTTTTGAATGTGAATCTGGAGAGGATGTTTCCTATGGTGAGAGTGTCTAGGAACAGAAGACACAGACTCAGAAAGGTGGGGTGTCCATTTAGAATGGAGATGAGGAGGAATTTCTTTAGCCAGATAGAGATGAATCTGTAGAATTCATTGCCACGGGTGGTAGCGGAGGCCAGGTCTTTATGTACATTTAAGGCAGAGGTTGATAGATTCTAAATTGGTCAGGACATGAAGGGATATGGGGAGAAGGCAGAAGATTGGGGCTGAGAGAAAAATCGGATCAGCTGTGATGAAATAACAGCACAGACTTGAAGGGTCAAATGGCCTACTTGAAGGGTCAAATGTCCTGTATCTTATGGTCTATTTCTACAGAGTACAAGCCTTTTGCTCCATAATGTTGTGCTGGAGTTTTAACCTCACTAATATCACTCTAATTCTTTAGTAAAATTGCTTTGGTGATCAAGCGTACATTGTCAGCCAGGATTGCCAAGGACAATGCTATGTTTGGTTTAAATTTATAGCACTGAGTCATGCAAGAGATACCAAGAACTCATTAAATAATGAGATATCTTTGACAGTAAAGGACTTTGTAAAGGGGAAGTGAAGAATAGATACACTAAGTGACTACTTTATTAGGTACATCTTTATACCTGCCCGTTAATGCAAATATCGTATCAGCCAATCATGAGGCAGCAACTCAATGCATAAAAGCATGCAGACATGGTCAAGAGGTTCAGTTGTTGTTCAGACCAAACATCAGAATGGGGAAGAAATGTTATCTAAGTGACTTTGACCGTGGAATGATTGTTGGTACCTCACAGGGCGGTTTGAGTATCTCAGAAACTGATGATATTCGGTGATTTTCATGCTCAGGTCTCTAGAGTTTATAAGGAATGGTGTGAATAACAATAAACATCCAGTGAGCATCAGTTCTGTGGGTGAAAGTGCCTTGTTAATGAGAGAGGTCAGAAGAGAATGGCCAGACGGGTTCAAGCTGACAGGAAGGTGACAGTTACTCAAATAACCACTTGTTACAACAGTGGTGTGCAGAAGAGCATCTCTGAATGCACAACACGTTGAACCTCGAGGCGGACGGGCCGTAGCAGCAGAAGACCACAAACATACACTCAGTGGCCAATTTATTAGGTACAGCAGGTGCTGAATAAAGTGGCCACTGAGGGTATGTAGGAAGTGATGTTATTTAATATGGCAACCTTTAAGGCAAGTGTTCCAAACGTTTGTATGCCATGGACCAGTTCCATTAAGCAAGGGGTCTGTAGATCTGAGGCTGGGAACCTGGCTTTATAGGCATAGGGCAGAGTCTTCGCCTATATTTGCCACTCTCTGGCAAATGGCTGTTCATTTCTATGTCAGAACTCTCCTCCAGGTTTAGGAAGAGACATTCATCCGCACCACCATTATTACCACCCTTCATTTCTTGAGCAGTGATTACTTTCAATAAAACTTTGTGCACCACAATCTGCCATGAAAAATCTATATTGAACGGCTTCATGGGATTTTTCTCAGACTCTTAAAATGAAAATTGTGAATGTCTGCCATTTCTATGCTGCTCCTGGTAGATGGGTGGTGCCAGGCCAATGTGGCTCCCTTTGGTGATGCCTGATTAATCTCCCTTCCCTCACAGCCTCCTGGGGCTCAAACATACTAATCCTGTAAAATGGAACTCCTATTATGCAGTCCTTATATCCAAACACAATAATTGCAGTGAAGCAGAATGCTTTGCTAGGACAATGCTGAATTCTTGAGGAGGAGTATTAGGAAAAATATACTCCATCTCTGGAAACAATTTGGGGATTGAAGGATGTCCTGATGAAGGGTCTCGGCCCAAGATGCCGACTGTACTCTTTTCCGTAGATGCTGCCTGCCCTGATGAGTTCCTCCGGCATTTTGTGTGCTTTACTTGGATTTCCAGCATCTGCAGATTTTCTCTTGTCTGCCGTAGGTTGTGGATTCAGTTCAGTGTTGAGGTGAGATATACCCTGAATTTGTCTCAGGGTATATCTTTAGTGAAACCCAATGCAATACACAGGATTGCAAGATACTGCAGAGATTTATAGAGTCCACCAGATCCACTATTGGCACAGGCCTTGCCAGAATCAGAATTAGAATCAAAATCAGATTTTTTTTTTTGGCAGAATCTGGCCCGATGATTTAAACTGGGCCAGATTGAAAAGATCAGAGTGCCAAAGCCGAGGTTCACTTGTCACTGCGCTGAACTGAGGCTGTGATCTGTAACTAATGTGCTCCTGAATTGGCTGCAGTGATAACTGGCTTCGTGGCCTCTCACTGCATTTCCTTTCACCTCTCCCACCCGCCTGCACTCACTCATCACTTTCCAGCTGCTCCTCCTCCACCCCTACCTTCTTATTCTGGCTTCTGCCTGCTTTTTCAGTCTTGAGAACATCATCTGTTTTATTTTTATTTATTATTATTATTATTTTTCTCTCTCAGCTAGATTATGTATTGCATTGAACTGCTGCTTAACAAATTTCACGTCACATGCCGGTGATAATAAACCTGATTCTGATTCTGTTCATTTCCCTCCGTAGATGCTGCCTGACTTGCTAAGTTCCTCTAGCATTTTGAATGCATTTCTCAAGATTTCCAGCATCTATAAAATTTCTCTTGTCTGAGGAATTTTGTGCACTGATCTTGCAACATTGTTCGGTGACAGATCCTTTATGCCTCATTTTTATATCTTTCTTCATCAATGTACTGACTTATATACTTTCTATTCTAATGTTTCTGTATAATTACCAGTCTTGATGAAGAATCTCAGCCTGAAACGTTGACTGTTTATTCCTCTCTATAGATGCTGCCTGACCTGATGAGTTTCTCCAGCATTTTCTACATATTAAGTTCAAAGTAAACATATTATCAAGTCCATATCATTACCATATACAAGCCTGAGATTCATTGTCTTGTGGGCATACTCAATAAATCCATAGAATAACAACCATAACAGAATCAATGAAAGACCACAACAATTTTGGTGTTCAACCAAAGTGCAAAAGACGATAATCTGTGTAAGTACAAGAAGAAAGAAATAATAATAATAAATAAATAAACAAGCAATAAATATCGAGAACATGAGATGAAGAGTCCTTGAAAGCGAATGGAGTTAAGTGAAGTTATCTCCTCTGGTTCAAGAGCCTGATGATTGAGGGGTAATAACTGTTCCTGCACCTGGTGGTGTGAGTCCTGAGGCTCCTGTACCTTCTTCCTGATGACAGCAGTGAGAAGAGAGCATGTTCTGAGTAGTGGCTGCTGATGATGGATGCTGCTTTCCTGTGACAGTGTTTCATGTAGATATGGGCTCAACGATGAGGTGGGCTCAGTATTACCAGCATTGGCAGAATCTCTTGTGTGCATGATTACAAATCGCTGTTATTAGAAATGTACACAACACTGCTGAAAACCTAACAGCTATAAATCTGAACAGAAAGGGCCATGAGAATGTTTTCAGTTACTGTTTCATCAACAGCATTATTTTTTTACCAATTATTTCTTCATAGGAACTGACTTCCCATTATGCACTGAGACTTTGAGAATGATTGTGAGGATGTAATTCTCCAATATTCAGCACGTAGTCGTTCATTGTTACAGTATAAGTAAATATTAGCAGACGTCAGCATTTTTCATGTGGGTTTCAGGAAATGTTCTTTTTTTCTGTCCGTTTACAAGTCCGTTTACAATATAAACAGCATTATCAAAACTGGTTTAAAGTGTTTGCAGTTTACAGTGAATGGGTTAATAGAAAGGGGGGGTGGGGGAGGGCTAAAGAGAATGATTGATCAGATTAACTCTGCCTGGGGAAGAAACTTTTAAGATGATGCGAAGTTTTAGTTTCAGTAGACCTATAGCACTTTCCAGGAGGGAGCTTTTGGACGGGTAGTGTCACAAATGATGCTTCCTGGCAACTCTATTCGTTCATCCTTCAAAGTGGTCTGAGAATGTTGGCAATCCTCTTGTTGTATGAGCTACCAGATGGTGTGTACTTCAGAGATTCACACAGGTGATAGCAGGAGCGCTGGCCACAAAGTTTTGAACATTTTTAAGTACGCCAGTTGTGTTGTGGAACTGGAGACCAGCCAAGGTAACGAGGGAAGAGAATGCTGAAAACACCAAAGGCTGAAAGTGAGTGCGACAAACAGAGTGGACAACGAGAGGCAAATTGAGAGAGCTGCATATGATTATGACAGGCTTAGACAGGGTGGACAGCCAGCACTTTTTCCCAGGGTGGCAATGGCTTAAACCAGAGCACAAGCGATAAAGATGTCGCAGGAAAGCAGCAAGAAACTGCAGAGACTGAAGGTCACAGAAACATCACAGAAACTAGCCCCCCAACACACCACCATGGAATCTATCTATACTTCTCACTGCCTCAGTAAAGCAGCCAGCATAATCAAAGACCCCACCAACCCTGGGATTCTCTCTTCTCCCCCTCCCATTAAGATGAAGATACAAATGCCTGAAAGCACATACCAGCAGGTTTAAGGACAGCTTCTATCCCAGAACCTTGAATGCATGATAAGACTCTTGGTCAAACAATCTACCTTGATATCTTTGCCTAAAAAGTTGACTGTTCATTCCTTTCTATAGATGCTGCCCGGCCTGCTGAGATCCTCCAGCATTTTGTGTGTGTTGCTCTGGATTTCCAGCATCTGCAGACTCTCTTGCATTTGTCATTGGCATTTCATCATTTACCTGAACTATATTTTTTTTAGTAGGTTTTATACTTTATTCTGCATTGTAACATACTCAAGATGTCTCTTTCTTTGTCTATTAGTACATAGGTCATGTGCTGGAAAAGGGTCCAAAGTTCATGGTATGTTTCTCGTGTGAGCTGTGAGAACTCTGAAAATCTCCAGTCTTCCTTATAACTATGTCTACATGAAGTATATTGAACTGCAGCCCCTTAGAGACCATGTGAAGGAACTGGAGCTACAGTTTGAAGACCTTTGACTCATACAGGAGAATGAGGAGGTGATAAACAGGAGCTACAGGAAGGTAGTCACACCCAAATGGCAGGAGGCAGGTACCTGGGTGACTGTCAGGAGAGGGACAGGGAATAGACAGTCAGTGCAGAATATCCTTGTGGCTGTTCCCCTCAATAATAAGTATACTACTTGGGATACTCCTGGGGAGGCCAACCTACCGGGGGGAATCCGCAGTGACTGGCTCTCTGGCTCTGTGGCTCAGAAGGGAAGAGGGAAGATGAGGATTGCAGTAGTGATAGAGGAGCATACAGGAGATTCTGTGGCCATGAAAGAGTCACCAGGATGGTATGTTGCCTGTGCCATGTGCCAGTGAGGGTAACAATAGGATGGTCTGGCAGATGAACAGGTGCAGGGGGCAGGTTTTCCTACTCTGGATCACTGGGATCTCTTCTGGGATATGTATGCCCTATACAAAAAGTACAGGTTGCACCTGAGCCTGAGAAGGTCCTAATTCATTGTAGGCACTTTTGCTAGAGCTGTTGGGGAGGGTTTAAACTAACTTGGCAGTGGGGTGAGTAGGAACTGGAATGATAGGGCTGAGGATAGGACAGTTGATCTACAAGCAGGTGCAGTGTGTAATGAGACTGTGTGGAAGGATAGGTAGATGACAGGGCAAAATTGCAGTCAGTGGGATGAGTTAAAGTGTAACATAAGGGCAAAATCGAAAAGGATAGTGAATGCAGGACTGAAGGAGTTATATTTGGATGCATGCAGTATTCAGAATAAGGGAGATGATCATGTACCAGTTAGAGCTTGGCAGGTATGACGTTGCGGGCATCTCTGAGTCGTGGCTGAAAGAAGATTATAGTTGGGAGCTTAACATCCAAAGATATGTGTTGTATTGAAAGGATAGACAGGTAGGCAGTGGGGCTGGGATGGGTCTGTTGTTAAAAATTGAAATTAAATCCTGAGAAAGAAGTGACATAGAATTGGAAAATGTAGAATCCTTGTGGGTAGGGTTAAGAAACTGCAAGGGTAAAAAGATCCTGATGAGAGCTATATACAGGCCTCTGAACAGTAGCTATGATGTAGGGTACAAATTACAATGGGAGATAGAAAATGCATGCCAGAAGGGCTATGTAACAATAGTCATGGGGATTTCAATAGACTGTGAGATCCCTTTTTAGAACATCTTGAAGTTGAGCCCACTAGGGGATTAGCAAATTCTGGATTAAGTATTATGTAATGAACCAGATTTAATTAGGGATCTTAAGGCAAAGGAACCCTTAGAAGGCAATGATCATAACTGATAGAAATATGAGGAATTCTGAACACTTGTCTGAACTTCTCCCACCTGCATACAGGCAGAGCCTAAAGAGAAAGCCTCCAGAGATGAGGACAACAAAGAGGTAGTCTTAGGAAGCAGAGGAACAGCTATAGGATTGCTTCAAGTTGGTGGAGTGGGCCGTGTTTATGGACTTACCTGTAGTAGATCAGAGGCATTCAAGTCTGGTGACCAAGAAAATTACAAGAGGTCCAGGTACAATCTCTGAAAAGCCATCTCACGGGTGAAGTGACAATTCTGGACTTAACTTGAATCAGTGAAGGATGTTCGATAGTCACGGCAAGGTTTGAATGCTATCACCTCTTATGAAGTCAAATCAAGTGTCATAGGCAACAATGGGGCTTTGCTTCCAGGTGAGCTCAATGCCTTCTATGTTTGCTTTGACCATCAAATCATGGAGAAATCATCACAAACTCCCACAGTCCTCAACAATCAAGTGATTTAATTCTCTGAGGCTGACAGTAAGCAGTCTTCAAGAGGGTGAACACACAAAAAGCATCCAGTCCAGATGGGGTACATGGACAAATACTAAAGATCTGTGCTAATCAACTGGCTGGAGTGTTCACTGAGATCTTCAACCTCTTGCTTCAGTAGCCACCTGCTTCAAGCAGGCTTCACTTATACCGGAGTCCAAGAAGAACATGGTAACCTGCCTCAAGTACCATTATCATCCAGTAGCACTTACATCCACAGTGGTGAAGTGTTTTGAGAGGTTGGTGATGAAACGTATCAACCCCTACCTGAGAAGTTACATGGATCAACTCCAATTTGCTTATTGGAGCAACGGGTCCACAGCAGATGCCATCTCATTGGCTCTTCACTCAACCCTGTAACATCTGGACAGCAAAGATGCACACATCAGGATGCTCTTTATCGACTCAGCTCAGCACTAAATACTACCATCTCCTCAAAACTAATCCATAAGCTCCAAGACCTTGACCTCAATATCTCCTTGTGCAATTGGATCCTTGATTTCCTCACTTACAGACCCCAGTCAGTGGTTCATATGGGCAACAACATCTCCTCCACAATCTTCATCAGCACAAGTGCACCACAAGGCTGTGTGCTTAATCCCCTACTCCACTCACTTATACTTATGACTGTGAGGCTACGCGCAACTCCAATGTCACATTCATGTTTGCTGATGACATCACTGTCATAGGCTGAATCAATGATGGTGATGAGTTAGCATATAGGAGACAGATTGAAAATCTGGCAGAGTGGTGCCATAACAGTAACCTCTTACTCAATGTTCAAGGAGCTGAGTTTTGACTTTAGGAGGAGAGAATCAGGAGGTCCATGAGCCAGTACTCACCCAGGATCAGAGGTGAAGAGGATCAGCAACTTTAAATTCTTCAGTTTTATTATTTCAGAAGACCTGTCCTGGGCCCAGCATATAAGTGCAATTATGAAGAAAGCATGGCAGTGTCTCTACTTACTTAGGAGTTTGAGAAGATTTGGCATGACATCTAACATCTTGACAGACTTTAATAGATGAGTTGTAAACATGGCAACACAAGCAATCCTCTACCTTATTGACTGGCTGCATTACAGCCTGGTATGGAAACAACAATGACATTGAATGGAAAATCCTACAAGAAGTAGTGGATACAGCCCTGGCTGTCGTGGGTAGGGCCCTCCCCATCATTGAGCACACTTACACAGAGCATTGTCGAAGGAAACTTGCATCCATTAGCAAGGGCCCCCACAACTCTGGTCATGCTCACTTCTTAGTGCTGCCATCAGGAACCTCAAGACTCTCACCACCAGGTTCAGAAATAGTTATTACCCCTCAACCATCAGGCTCTTGAATCAAAAAAAGGTTAACTTCACTCAACCCATCGCTGATATGTTACCTTCCAAGTACTCTTTATCTCATGTTCTTGATAGTCATTGTTTATTATTAATATTATTTCTTTCCTTTTGTATCTGCACAGTTTATTGTCTTTTGCACATTGGTTGATCTCTCAAGCTGGTTCAGTTGTTCATTGATTCTATTATAGATTTATTGAGTATGCTGACAAGAAAATGAATCTCAGGGTTTATGGTGACATATATGTACTTTGATAATAAATTAACTTTGAACTTTGAATTTTCCCTGCAGTTTGAGAGGGAGTTTGATGTATCAATATTACAGCTGGCCAAATTTTATTGGAAAGGAACACAAGCGGAGATGATGCCAGAGCAGCAATGGCTGGAGTTTCTGAGGGCAATTTGGAAGGCTGAGAATAGGTTTATCACAGAGATGAAGGATTATTCAAAAGTGAAGATAAAGTAACCATGGCTGACAAGGGAAATCAAACAGAGCATTAAAGGTGAAGACAGGACATATAATATCGTAAACAATAGTGCTAACTTAGAGGATTGGGAAGCTTTTAAAACCAATAGAAGGCAACTAAATAAAACCATTAAGAGAGAAAAGATGAAATATGAAGGTAAGCTGGCTAATAATATAAAAGAGGATACCAGAAATTCTTCAGATATATAAAGAGTAAAAGAGAGATGAGAGTGGATATTGGACCGCTGGAAAATGATGCTGGAGAGGTAGTGATAGGGAACCAAGACATGGTGGATGAACTTAGTAAGTGCAAGACATCAGCAGTATGCCAGAAATTCAACAATATCTGCGAGCAGAAGTGAGTGTTGTTGCTATTGCCAAGGAGAAAGTGCTTTGGAAGCTGAAAGTTCTAAAAATTGCCAGGTCACCTGGACCAGGTGGACAACACCAAGGGTTCTGAAGGAGGTAGCTGAAGAGATTATGGAGACATTAGCAATGACTTCTCAAGAATCACTAGATTCTGGGATAGTTTCAAAAGCAGCCAGGAATGATTTTTATTATTGACGGATTTACTTAGTTATGCTTTGGTTTGTTTATTGTTTAAGTACATTTAAGAACATTTAGTTTAAGTACATTCGAATATGCTTATACCATAAAGCTATATTTAGGAATAGGATTAGGCCTTTGAGTCTGTTTCACCATTCTGTTGTGGTTGATTCATTTTCCCACTCAGCCTCAATTTTCTACCTTCTCTCTGTATCCCTTCATGCCCTGACCAATCAAGAATTTATTGACTTCTGTCTTAAATATACCTAATGACTTGGCCTCCTCAGCTTCCTGTGGCAAAGAATTCCACAGATTCACCACTCCCTGGCTAAAGACATTCCTCCTCATCTCAATTCTAAAAGGACACCCCTCTATTCTAAGGTTGTGTCCTCTGTTCTTTGACTCCTCCACCATAGGAAACATCCTCTCTACAACCACTCTATCGAGGCCTTTCAACACTTGATGGGTTTCAGTAAGGTCACTCCTTGTTCTTTTGAATTTCATTGAGTACAGGCCCAGAGACATCAAACAACTGCCTATTTCATTATATCACATTAGTTTTGTTTCACTAGTTTTATCATTACAAGATAGTTCATCTTTGTAGGTTTCTCAATAAAGGATCGAGTATACTTTCTTTGTAACTTTGTCATTGTCGAAAGTGCACGATAGTGGTTTTGATTTGTTTTAAAGTACACTTAGAGATCAATAAAATTGAAAGTGTACAGAGAAAATTTATAAGGATGTTGTGAAACCTGTGGACCCGAGTTATAGGGAAAGGTTCAAATAAGTTAGGACTTTATTCCTTGGAGTGTAAGATCATGAGGGGATATTTCATAGAGGTTTACAAAATTAGAAGTGGTATAAGTGCAAATAGACATTTTCCACTGAGGAAAACTAGAGATCATGGGTTAAAGGTGAAAGGTGAAAAGTTTAAGAGGAACATAAGGGGGAGCTTCTTCACTCAGGGTGGTGAGCGTGTGGAATGATCTGCCAGCACAAATGGTGAATGCAAGTTTGATTTCAGCATTTAAGAGAAGTTTGGATGAGAACATGGGTGGGTGCAGTAAGGAGGGCTATGGTCCAAGAGCAGGTTGATGGGACTAGGCTGATTAAGAGTTTGGCATGGACCAGATGAGCCTGTTTCTATGCTGTAGTGTTCTGTGACTCTGTGACTTTGTTCTGGCTCTGTCAACATGAGCAAAATGTTGAAACACTCAGATTTGCTCATCTTGAATTGTTAGCTTCACTGAAGTTTAACCAAGATTTACGGAGTATGTCAGTAAAAGGAATGGCAGTTATATATAATTGGGACAGTTTTGAAGCCATGTAACCAATATTTAAACACCTTCACATATTTTATGTAAAGCACTTTTCCTTGATTAGAATTTAATCCTGTCTGGACCAATACCTGTACAGTTTATATTCAGGGAGCTAAATTATTTCTGTAATTGGTAAGATTTACTGCTCGCTTGTGCACCCGGCCTGAAGAACGTAGCATAAATCTTTAAAAACTAGCTGTAATCTGGTAGCTTGTTTGAACTAATTGCAGTGCAGATGAAGTTGTGCTGCACATGTAAATCAGCCTATATTTCTAACATAAAATTGAAAAATATCATGATCCATTTGCAATTTACAGCTAATATTATTTAGAAACGTGCCATGCAGGGTGGTCCATCTGTAATTCATGCTACTGAATGAGTCACACAGATGCTTTGCTTAAAAAGAACACATTTAAGTCTTTAGACAGAACTGAGAACTGAGAAATTTCATGACCTATGTGAGTGATAATAAACCTGATTCTGATCTGGGTCTCTATTGTGGACTGAGAGTGGGAAGGGAGCAGGGAGAGGGGAATCATGGTTGGGAAAAGGGGAAGGGAGAGGAGAGGGAGCAGGAAGCACCAGAGAAACATTCTGTAATGATCAATAAACCAATTGTTTAGAATCAAATGGTCTTGCCTGATGTCTCAGGGCTGCGTGTGTATGCATCTGTGCCACGCGTCCCCTGAACCTGGCGCTCCTTCTCTGCCACCTGTCCCAAGCCCCTCCCATGGTGCTCCATCCTTGCCATTCCCAACATCCTTTGCTCCTGCCAAATTTACAAACTCGCTCTCTGCTCCATGTTGACAAATACAGTTCTGTGCAAAAATCTCAGGCACCTCAGCTATACATACTGTATGTGCCTAAGAAGTTTGCACAGCACTGTATATCTTTGATCAGAACTGAGAACTTCTGTTTTTCATTAACATACAACATAGAATACAGGACATTACAACACAGTACAGGCTCTTGGGCTCACAATGTTGTGCTGACATTTAATCTACTCCAGGATCAATCTACTTCTTCCTTCTTATATAACACTTCATTTTCTGTTATCCATGTGCCTAAGTGTTTTTTTAAATCTATCTGCCCCTATCATCACACCATATGCCCACCACTCTCTGTGTAAAAACCTACCTCTGACATCCCCCCCACCCGCCATACCTTCCTCCAGTCACCTCAAAACTATGTCCTCTTGTATTAGCCATTTCCACCCTTGGAGCATAAACCAATAAAATTTTTATTACTCTACGAAGTAAAACACTTAAATTATAAATAAATATATATCAAGCAGTAAGAAGTCAATTAACTATTAATTAGACATTGACATTTTTTTGTGTTTGAACAAATTATTTGGCAAGCATATTGATGAGGTATATTCCCATTGTGACTATATATCTGTCTTTTCACAGAACAGAAGCAATCTATCTGTGTCTTGTTTACCTGCTCCCTTTTCATTTGTTCTTTATTTCAGTTTGTTCTCAGTAACCATACTCTCACCTTCATCTTGGGGTGTTTAAAAAAGACCCCAATGAGTTAGCTGATAAGTTGATTTTAATTTTCCAAAATCTCCTCGACTTTGGGAGCATTCCACATTGATTGGTAAAATAGCAAGTTATTAATTTTTGTTCGAAAAGGGAGTGAGACAATGACCAGGAACTGTAGGGTGTAGAGATTTGTTTTAGGGAAAGTATCAGAAGCTGTTATTAACAATGTTTTAATGGGCATCCAGGAAAAGAGGCTGGCAGTGTGCTTTCGTGTAAAGGAAATCAGGTCTGGCCAAATTAGAATACAAAACAGTACAGCCCAAAAGCAGACCCTTCACACAGCATTCCAAATACAGCCTGACAATATGGAGGTCAGAATTAGAAGAGTTGTAGAACTGTTAGGTTCACGAGACAGAGATGGGTCTGGATTCCATCTTGGACCATATACAGCCTTAGCATTTGGGCACTCTCCCCCCATCCCCAACATTGAAGACACTTTCAAAAGAATCGATGCCTCAAGGAAGTGGCATCGGCCAGTAAGGACGCTCACTATCCGGTTCACAGTCTCTTCTCATTCCTACCACTGGGAAGGCCGAGTGCCTGGTGATGCTGTGTGTTCATAACGAGCGGTAATGCAACTCTCCCCATGCTACATTTGTAGAATCTTTTGTGACGTATTATTTCTCCTCAAAATCCTACAACTGCTGGCTTTCATTTCATCATAATTTGTCCATTAGCATGTCACAGATGGCTGAGGTGAGGGTTGACTATTTTCTGAATGAAAAGAACATTCCGAAATTTGAGGTGCAAAGTGACACGAGAGCCCTCCTGCAGGTTAATTTGTAGGTTGAGTCAGTGGTGAAGAAGGGCAACACAATGTTAGCATTCATTTCGAGAGGTCCAGAATGCAAAAGCAGGGGTGTAATTTTGAGACTTTACAAGGTACAGGTTTCCCCTGCCATCCGAAGGTAGAGAGTTCCTATGAAATGGTTCATAAGCCGGAATGTTGTAAAGTGAAGAAGCAATTACCATTTATTTGTATGGGAAAAGTTTGTGAGCGGTCGCAGACCCAAAAAATAACCTACCAAATCATGCGAAATAACACATAAAACCTAAAATAACCAAAATATATAGTAAAAGCAGGAACGCTATGATAAATACACAGCCTATATAAAGTAGGAATACTTTTCTGCAATCATTGCAGCGCTGTCCACCGCAGCGAAAATCTCACGTAAGCGCTCTCGGCAAAAACACTAGGCACAAGTGCTCTCGGCAGAAGCACTCTTTCCAGTAACCTTTAAGCTATGAAGCTGCCAAATCGTACCAAATAACAAATCATACCAAAGAACAAATCATACCAAATAACACATAAAAATACACAGCCTGTATAAAGTAGAAATAATTTATGTACAATGTAGTATCACTTACCGGAATTGGGAAGACAGTGAGCACACTGATGATGGTATGTTAGGCTGAGTCGTCGGAGGCTGGGGTGGTGGGACACTGGGGTGTCATCTCATCGTCGTCTGTTTCCATCAGGACAGGCAGGTCATCTTCTTCTATGTCTTCCTGCTTCGATGTTGAAGGTCGAGGTTCATCGTCTGCCGTGGCTGATGTGGAAGGCTTGAAAAACGACAGCATGTTTGAGTGCTTAGCCTCGCACATTTTTCTTTGTAAGCACTCAAACTGTCCTGCAAATATGCCCTAAACCTACGTACCCTTTCAAAATTAAAGTCGTACTTTTCTGCAATCATTGCAGTGTTGTCAATTGCAGTGAAAATCTCACTCAGTTACTTCACATTCGGTTCATGTACGACTTCACTTTTGGTCTGTTCGCTACTGCGTTCGGTTTCGATTGTTATCCTTTCCTCTTCCAACTACATCAGCTCTTCAGTTTTTGGTCATGAGATGCCAAAACCTCTTCAACATCATCTTCGTCAACTTCCACAAGCCAAGCTCACTTTGTCCTTACTTCGTTCACCATGATCGAAACGCTTAATTATGTCTAGTTTTACGCTAAGTGTAACACCCTTACGAGCTTTTTTAGGCTTTTCTGATATCTTAGAACTCATTTTGCCAACGGATGCACAAAATAAATCAACATAAAGCACAGATGCTCACAGGCACATGTTTAAGCAATGGCGGCTAGAATGCAGTTCTGGGGGAGGAGCTTGGTTGCTGGGGGCACACGCTGCCTTTTTTGTCTGCTGTCTTTTTCACGCGCTGCCTTTTTCGTGCGCTGCCTTTTTTCGTAACAGTGCAAACACCTTCTGTTAGCAAAAACAGGTAACTAATGTAGGTCTTTTGTAACAGCAAGGTGTCGTAAAGTGAACGTTCATAAAATGGGGGACATCTGTACTGCTAAGGCCTCACTTGGAGTACTGAGGGCAGTTTTGGGCCCTTTAGAGGATGTGCTGACATTGGAGAGGGTTCAAAGGAGGTTCGTGAAAATGATTCCCAGATTGAAAGACTTGTCATATGAAGAGTGTTTGATGGTTCTGGGCCTGTACTCAAATGGAATTCAGAAAAATGAGAGGTGACCTCATTGAAACCTATTGAATATATCCGGTTAAAAGATGCCGGTACCGAAGGCACGTGACAGCTTACTGGTAGTTCGAAAGGCAAGAAATTTGACTAAAAACATTACTAATAACAACTTTCCTGAAGTAAACTTGGGTTAACAATCATTGCAAACAATGAAGAAGCAAGTGGAAGCGAAGCTGATTCAAAGGATGAGCCGTGCTGGTGTACCGCCAAGCTGAAGCACAAAGTGTTCGAGATGGGGTTCCAGATGGAGTTGGTATCACTGTCAGAGATGGAATTGGAGAGGAGTTGACGTGGAAGAGTTTCAATACCCGCCCAGGTTGGATCACTCCAAATGCTGAGCTAACTTGTTGAGATCAGGAATAGCTTCCAGCTGGATGGACCACGTGTATCGCAGCACTGTGGTCTGGGTCCTGGAGCAAGGTTGGCTGGAAAGCCCAAGTGTCGGGACTGGGTCGGGATGATTTCGCTCACTCTCCTGCCACGGCCCTTCCTCTCTCCATGGAGCTGAGTTTATGAACTGCTCTGGCTTGGGAAGACTGAGGCTTGGGACAACTCCAGCTTCTCCAGGGAGCCAATCTAAGGATTCAACCTGGTCAGGAATGGTGTCGCTTACTTCTATTGTTTGCATTATCTATGTATTTTTTCTCTTTCTCTGCACAATGGTTTTGGTCTATCATTTTTTTCCATTTGGTTCTTCAGGTTTCTTGCTTTGTGACTGCCTGTAGGCAGACAAATCTCAAGCTGTATAATTCATACATTCATTGATACTAAAGCTACTTTGAATCTTTGAATATTGAAAGGTCCCAACAGAGTGGATGTGGAGAGGATATTTCGTGTGGTGAGGGAGTCTAAGACCAGAGGACACAGTCTCAGAAGAGAAGATGTTCATTTAGAAAGGAAATAAGGAGGAATGTCTTCAGCCTTACAGCTGTGACTCTGTGGAATTTGTTGCTACAGGCAGTTGTGGACGCCAAGTCATTGGGCGTATTTAAGGTAGAGGTTGATAAATTCTTTACTAGTCAAGGCAGGAGTTTGAGGCTGAAAGGTAAATGGATCATCCATGATAAATGACAGAGCAGACTCAATGGGCCAAATGGCCTAATTCTGCTCCTATATCCTATGGTCTCATGTCTCTGTAATTCCCATCACTCCACTGTAATACCGATACATCTGACTTCAGCTTCTCCTTCTCAAATTTTGAAGTCGATCACATCATGATCACTTGTCCCTAAGGGTACTTTTATCTTCAGCTCTGTTATCAATTCTGGTTCATTGTACAACACCCAATCCAGAATAGCTGATCCCCGAGTGGGCTCAACTATGAACTGTTCAATAAAAGCCATCTTGTAGGCACTGAGCTCTAGAAATTCCCTCCTGCAGTTCAGTGCCACCTGATTTTCCCAATCTACCTGCATATTTATTGATGTACGACTTGATTGCGGGAGGGAGCTGGGGCACTCGGAGAAATCCCATGTGGTCTTGGGGAGAACGTACAGTCAGCGGCAGGGAATTGAACCCAATGCCACTTTATTGTGAGATATTGACTATTGTGAGATCCACAAATTCTTTGTATGGTGGATGTTACTGCTCTTTGTATTTATGCTGGATTAGCATATGGTTAAGTTCCTATCTTTGTACAACTTGATGTTGCAATCTTTATTGCAACTCTGGGAGAGTCACTTGGGTCACAAATAGAATTCTTTCAAAGACATCCCCCGTGGAATACATGCGTATGCTTCTGGATTATCTTAGAGGCTATCTTAATATTATTGCTATGAATGTTGCCATGGTAAATGTCATCTTTTTTTCAGGAAATGTACACACCATTCAATCCTTAGCCTCAGTGCAAAGGGCCATTAATCTCCATTAAAACCTTAAAGAGCAAGTTAGCAAAGCTCTTTTGATCTGAGAGATATTTTCAAATCTTAAATTAAACACCTGGACTGTAGGCAAACAGAATGTAATGAATTCCTGGTCAACTCTATGCAACATTTCATTTCTGGTTCACAATGACATTTTGTTCTGTAATGCCTAGTGATTTAGATTTAAAATAGTGATTTAGATGCATATCATATTTTTTACTGAGTTAAGTATTGTATGTAATTAGTTTTGCTACAACAAGTGTATGGGACATTGGAAAAAAAGTTGAATTTCCCCATGGGGATGAATAAGGTATCTATCTATCTATCTATCTATCTAGTGATAGGTGCTGAAATTCTGAATGGCATTTTGTTCCCTTGGTGAGGTTCAGTACAGAGGAAATAGGAAGCCCATGAGTTAATACATACAGCATTAACTATTTATAAGCAATAAAAATACACCGTAATGTAACGTCAGCCTAAAGGTCCAGGGAGACTCTGTGTCTAAAAATCAATTATAACACACCTAATTTCATTTCCAAATGACTTCAACAATCAAACAACTGTATTTTATTAAAATTTCAAACAGAAAGACAAATTCAAAATGCCACTAAAGTGACTACATAGGATTTACTTCAGATCTCCTGTCAAGAGCAGGACCAAAATCTATCAGGCAATACTCTGTACAGCTTCAACAAGCAAGCTTCAAACAGAAACCCATGATGAAGATCTCTGAGACACTTAAAGTCAGCTTTTCAGCGGCATTCTTTAAGCAATACTTCACTGGAGGGGATTAATGAGTTGAATAAATTACAGTGGAAAATAAAACGTGCTAGTGATCAGAGAAATGAGTTAGTGTTTCCTAATGAGCTCTTTACACTCAGAGGAATCTTGGTTCCTCCATAACAGCCGGTTTGTCAGGCTTTTGAAGCAAAAGGTTTACAAATGCTATAATTGAAGCATGTCAGAAGCTGTTTACAACATTTTCAAAGATTAAAATTAAAGTCTGAATCACGGTTCCATCCTGCGCCTAATAAAGAAACCACTGACTGACTGTATGTCCGTGGTCTTCTGCTGCTGCAGTCAATCTGCTTCCAGGTTTGATGTGTTGTGCTTTCACAGATGCTCTTCTGCACACCATTGTTGTAATACATGGTTATCTGAGTTACTGTCACCTTCCTGTCAGCTTGAATCAGTCTAGCCATTCTGCTCTGAACCCTCATTAATAGTGTTTTTGCCCACAGAACTGCCACTCACTGGATTTTTTTTTAGTTTTTTGCTCCCTTCTTTGTGAACTCTAGAGTCTGTTTTGTAAGTACCAGGAGATCAGCAGTTTCTGCGATGCTCAATCCATGCGGATTGGCACCGTCAATCATTCCATGGTCAAAGTCACTTAAGCACATTTCAAAGATCAAAGTAAATTTATTATCAAAGTACATATAGGTAACACGTATACGTATTACATTTCTTCCTTATTCCGATGTTTGGTCTGAACAACAACTGAAACTCTTGACCATGTCTGCGTGCTTCTCTACATTGAGCTGCTGCCACATGATTGGTTGATTAGATGTTTACATTAACGAACAGGTGTACAGGTGTAGCTGATAAAGTGGCCACAGCAGGTATGCATCATTTTATCCTTTCTGCTTTAGCAGATGGATTTGATATGAAGGATTGGCTGCTGAACAACATACTGTTTTTATTATGCAACAGAGAGCTAATTACAAAATAATTCTCAGAACTTAAAGTTGCTAATATGTGTAATTTTGACTCTTTGTCACCATTCAAAGCAGTTGTACATGTAACACGCTGTAAGGTTTCAATGCTAATGTAATGGTTTCTCTGTAGCAGCAATGTTTGCGTTATGACCAGAGATAACGGGGTTTTGGAATGAGGGGGATATCCAATGAGAGAAATGTTGCTCTTTCTTGTGAGTCTGGAAGAGAGATTTTTGCAGTCTTTTGAGAAGAGAATACACGAATGGAGAGTGTTGATAGACCGCCAGACGGAGTGGACTTGGAGCGAGGGTCCGAAGGTTAGCGACAATCGGAAGTGGTCGATGGTGGACGACTGGCTTATCAGTGATCTCCAACGTTGCGCAGTAGACTGTTACATGAGAATGGGCCCCTTTTAATTTTTTTTTGTTTTCTTTACTAACCATATGTAAAATTAAGAATTATAAAGCTCAATCGTTTATCACATATTGTGTACTGTTTGTTATTTCAGGGTACTTACTTGTAACAGGGGACACCTTGCATAGCATCCACCCAAATGAGATTTATTAAGTTTGGCCGGGCTGGGGGACATCACCCCTTATATCAAGCCGCTAGCTCATTGTTAGCACTCACTGAGAGAGAGTCTGTCGTTCTTCCGCACCCGGGGTCAGTCACTGTCCGTGCTCAACGTGACAGAGTCCGTCGTCCCCCCCGCACCCGGGGTCAGTCACTGTCCGTGCTCACCGTGACAGAGTCCGTCGACCCCCCCGCACCCGGGGTCAGTCACTGTCCGTACTCACTGTCACCCGGGGTCAGTCACTGTCCGTACTCACCGTGACAGAGTCCGTCGTCCCTCCGCACCCGGGGTCAGTCACTGTCCGTACTCACCGTGACAGAGTCCGTCGTCCCCTCCGCACCCGGGGGTCAGTCACTGTCCGTGCTCACCGTGACAGAGTCCGTCGTCCCCCCCGCACCCGGGGTCAGTCACTGTCCGTGCTCACCGTGACAGAGTCCGTCGTCCCCCCCGCACCCGGGGTCAGTCACTGTCCGTGCTCACCGTGACAGAGTCCGTCGTCCCCCCCGCACCCGGGGTCAGTCACTGTCCGTGCTCACCGTGACAGAGTCCGTCGTCCCCCCCGCACCCGGGGTCAGTCACTGTCCGTGCTCACCGTGACAGAGTCCGTCGTCCCCCCCGCACCCGGGGTCAGTCACTGTCCGTGCTCACCGTGACAGAGTCCGTCGTCCCCCCCGCACCCGGGGTCAGTCACTGTCCATGCTCACCGTGACAGAGTCCGTCGTCCCCCCCGCACCCGGGGTCAGTCACTGTCCGTGCTCACCGTGACATTATTCCTCTCCATAGATGCTGCCTGATCTGCTGAGTTTCTCCACCTGCTATGTTACTCTGAATTTCCAGAATCTGCAGTATCTCTTGCAGAGCTTTCTTCAATGAAACAGCTTTGTCAAGCAAGTAAATTTGCACAATCACAGCTGCTACAATAGGCTCCATTTAAATTAATCAATCTATCAGTTAATCAGATTATTGCATGCCCTCGATATCTGTTTGCATGACTTGGATAAAACTTCGCGGGTAAGTAGCAGGATGGGACTGATCAGGATAGGACTTACACTGTGAGGGGTAGGGCACTGTAGACAGTGGTAATACAGATGGATTTGGAATTACAGATTCATCATTTCTTTGAAAGTGGCATTGCAGTTCACTTGTTCACAATGTGCCATGTCATATGACATGTCTTTCCATGACTATGGTTATTTCTGGCTAATTTTTCAACAAGAGTGTTTGCAATTGCCACCTTCTGGGCAGTGTTTTTACAAGACGGGTGATCTCAGCTATTACCAATGCTATTCAGAGATTGTCTGCCTGGTATCAGTGGTCGCATAACCAGGACTTGTGATATGCACCAGTTGCTCATACGACCATCCACCACCTGCTCCCATGGCTTCATGTGACCCCGATCAGGGTGGCGGTGGGTGTCTAAGCAGGTGCTACACCTTGTCCAAGGGCGACCTGCAGGCTATGAAAGGAAAGGAACACCTTACACCTCCTTTGGTAGAGAGGTATCTCCACCCAGGCACCCAATACAGATGGAAATACAGATCTATGCTTCCTTTTAAGTGGCAACACAGGTAGATAGTGTTGTAAACTTACCTTTTGGCATATTGGCCTTCATAAATCAAAGTACTGAGTACAGGAGTTGTGATGTTATGTTGAAGCTGGTGAGGCCTTATCTGCGAGTATTGTGTGCATTCCTGGTCACCAACAGGAGACATTGATGAGCCAAAGGACTTGTTTCTGTTCTAGGACTCTAGGATAAACAACACACAGTTCTATTTTTGATCCTTGACCTTCCTTTAAATATTTTGAAACTTTTGTTTATGCAGTTAACTCCTAGTTCCTAAGTAATTAGTGCATATCTCAGCTACAAATTCTAATTGATCAAATGTGAGCTTCCCATTCACTCACCTATGGTCTTCAGTCTAAACTTCACCGGAGTTCAAAAGAATGAGGCGGGATCTCATTGAAATATATCAAATAGTGAAAGGCCTAGATAGAGTGGAGGTGGAGAGGATGTTTCTTATAGTGGGGAAGTAAAGGAAGTGGGGCACAGCCTCAAAATAGAAAGACATCCCATTAGAACAGAGCTAGGAGGAATTTCTTTAGCTAGAAGGTTGTGAATTTGTGGAATTTATTGCCACTGACAGATATGGAGACCAAGTTATTGGGTATATTTAAAATAGAGGTTGATAGGTTCTTCATTAGTAAGACAGTCAAAGGATATGGGGAGAAAGCAGGAGAATGGTGTTGAGAGGGATAATAAATCAGTCATGATGGAATAGCGGAGCAGACTCAATGGGAAACGGACTAATTCTGCTCCTATGTCTTATGGCCTTATGGCCTTACATATTGAACTCATCAGCCTTTCAAGCTCAAAGATCTGTGGGCTTGTGGTCTTCGCCATAACTTCTCCCCCTAGTTCACTGCTGCCAGAGTATAGTGCTGGATTCTTGTGTCCTGGGCAAAGTTTAATGGTCACAGTTTGTGGATTGGACTCTGCAGTTCATGTTATATGGGTTTTTGGTTTCCGATTACTCTTTTTTCATTGCTATTTAGAGAGGGGGAGACTGGCTTTGCAGCCTGCAGTCAATGAACAACACAGTGCTAAACCGAACTGAACTACACTAAGCAGAATATTCCTAGAGTGTTTCAAGGACTCTGCAGTTTGAAATGTTATGTTCTGTATGTTTTTTGCTCGTTTATTGATGTTTGAATGATTTGTGCTTTTTTTTTGTGGTTGGGTGTTTGATGATTCTTTGTACGGGTTCCATGAAGTTTCTTTGTTTTGTGGCTGTCGGTGGAAAGATGAAACTCAATCTACAATGTATGTAGTCTGCATACCTTGATTAAAAATATGCTTTGAATCTTTGGAAAGTCTTGGATTCAAAGCTAAAGTTCATTAAAGAAGAAACTCTTTCTCCTAAGTTAGTTCTAATAAACTTCATTGGTGCTGGGGGATTTGGAAGCAACGCCTACTGAATAGCTCAGAGAGGGTGACATTAAATATCTGGCTTGCAAATCCATGAGTCTGCTGGAGGTGAACGAAGATAACCTGTCCTGGGGTTAGAAGACTGTGCAGGTGTGTGGTTGGACAGCTGGGAGGGAAGGAGGAATGGGGTTTGTTTTTCTGTTGTTGCTCTAAGCATTAGTATGTTCTGATTTGACATGTTCTTTGTCGTTCTACCAAATGTGCTGGGCATGCTTTGCTGGTGTTGTAATGCATGGCGACACTTGTGGCTGCCCCAGAACATCTTTAGGCGTGTTGGTAGTTAACGCAAATGAAACATTTTACTGCATGTTTCAATGTATATGTGATATATAAATCTGAATCTGACCTCATGATACATTAATACAACACTGGGTTACTGGATGAGATTGGATAATGTGTATTTGTTCCTGTTGATGGAGGATATATCTGGTCTGGACACCAAGGATAATCATCTTGTTTTCCTTCAAAATAATACCATGTGAGTTATTTTTTCACTGGCTTTAACAGTAATGGAACTAGGATTCCTCCAAGAGGTGTCACAACCACGGATTCGGCAGCGCAGTAGATATGGCAATTGCGTTTGTGAATATGCGCATGTCAGGTAATTATTATTTAATGGTGATAGTATTTAACTCCATGCTTGTGAGACTTGGACAGAGCACAGCAATGCGTGGCTGCTTGTTTGCTTTCAGCCTTCCCAGAGAAACTGGACTTTCAAGTCAACTGACTCTGAAGACTGGCGGTATTCGTTTAATGTTTAGATTTTCTTTTCAGCCGCAGTGTAGGCTTCGTTTTCCATTTGAGAGTTTTAGTTAATGGCCTGTTTGGCCTAGCGTTTATTGTTTTATTTTCCCTTTAACACTGTTCACGTTAAAGTTTGTGAACCATAGACCTGCTTCAGTGTCTCTCATTCTGCACTTGGGCCATATCCGAACCTGGTAGCAGCAAGTCTTGACCACACAAAGATGTACCAGAGAGAGAGCAGCTGACCTTGGCTGTGAGATTCATTGGTCAGGTAGGAGACAAGCTACAGGCAACAGAATCTGTTCTCAGTTAAGTTACGGAGACAATGAGGCAGATAACTTTGTGCCGACATACCCAGTCTCACTTGGAGGAACAGGTATCGTCCCTAGCCGCAACTGTTCAACCGCTCACCACAGACAATCAGACTCAGGTGTCTGCGATTTCTGCACTCACGGCCGTCGTCCATGAACTTACTGTGAATAGCCAGTATCAGCTGACAGCCATTAACGTTCTCGCCAGCTCAATTCAGCAGATTCAGGCGGCCTCAGTCCCACTCCCAGCGTCTCGCCGGTCCTCCTTTACTGCTGCCCTGACGATCTCTGCTCCTAATACTCCCGCTCCTGCGCCAGGACCAGAACCGACTCCCACAACTGTCCAGGAACCGAGTATTCTACCATCAGGCAGATATTCTGGTGATCCCGATGATTGCAGGTATTTTATTACCCAATGCGAGCTGACATTCCAAGCCCAGCCTGGTCGTTTTGGTGATGATGTGCGAAAATTGGCGTACATGGTCAATCTTCTTGACGGACCTCCACTCAGCCTGTTCAACTCTTTACGGGAGCAAGGATACCCTGCAGCCCAGTCGTTGCGACATTTCGTGTCGGAGTTAAGGAGGGTTTTTGATCTTCTAGTATGGGGTCAGGAGGCTGCCCACCGATTCTTGGACCTGCGCCAAGGCAGAGGAACGGTGAGGGCCTATGCAGTCAAATTGCAGTAGAGACGGGATGGAATGAGAGATCTCTCATCGCTGCCTTCCAGAGTCGACTGAACACAGGGGTCCAGCATGAGATCATTGTCTGGGACGAGCAGGATGACCTGATTAATCTGGCTGTTTGAGTTGATGACCGGGTAACTGAGTGGCACAGGGAAAGAATGTTTCAAACTTCTTACATGCCACCTGATCACCGTCTTTCCTTGCCCTCTCCCCCTCCCTCATCTGATCACCGTCATTCCTTGCCCTTTCCCCTCCCTCATCTGATCACCGTCGTTCCTTGCCCTTTCCCCTCCCTCACCACCCAGCCTCCAGCCCACGGAGGAGCCGATGCAAGTGGGGCACATGTGCCTGTCTCAGGAGGAATGAGAGCGGCGCCGGAGAGCAGGTTCCTCCCTCTACTGTGGTGATCCAGGACACTTCCGGGTGGCATGTTCCACGCGTCCAGTAAAAGAGAATACCCGTCAGCAGGGAGGGGAATCCTGACGGGTCGGTTCTCTCTTCAGTCAGCTTCCCCTAATTCTGTAATGCTCGCAGATTCCTCGTCGTGGAGGTTATAGACCCGTGAACTTAAGGCACTTATCGACTCTGGTGCAGCCGGGAAATTTATGGACATCTCTCTCACTCAAAGATGGGGAGTTCCAACTCAGGAATTAAAATAAAAGATCAGCGTCAAGGCACTGGAGGGGTCGACCTCTGGGAACCGGCCAGATCCACCTTTCCACCCAACCCCTCCAGCTAGTGCTGGAAGGCAACCATCATGAAGGAAAATCTTTCTATCTGGTTAATTCACCTGAATTGCTGCTGGTACTTGGTCTCCCCTGGTTATCCCAACATAACCCAGGGATCGATTGGTCTCTGAAGGTACTCCTAGAGTGGGGACCGGCATATGCCTGTCTACCTGTCTGGGTCCAACTCAAGCTCCATCCCATGAATCCCCTCCTGTGTCAGCTAAGGATGTGGACCTGTCTGGGATTCCGGCTGAATATGCCGATCTCCTTGAGGTTTTCAGTAAAAGGAAGGTCACCACCCTGCCCCACACCAGCCATACGACTGTGCCATAGACCTCCTACCTGACACTAGTCCTCCCCGGGGTAGGCTTTGTTCCCTCGCTCGTCCTGAAACGGTGGCCATGGAGGAATACATTAAGGAGGCATCGGCCATGGGGTTTATCCGTCTGTCAACTTCGCCAGCAGGAGTGGGCTTTTTTTTGTGAGCGCGGAAGATGGCAAGCTCCATCTCTACATCGATTATCGGCCCCTGAGCAACATCACTGTGAAGAACCGTTACCCTCTTCCCTTGCTGGCGTCTGTGTTTGAACATCTTCAGGGAGCAACAATATTTTCTAAAATTGATCTGTGCAATGCTTACAAACTGATTCGCATAAGAGAAGGGAACGAGTGGAAAACGGCTTTCAACACCTCTAATGGCCGCTATGAATACTTGGTGGTGCCTTTTGATCTGGCCAGTGCCCCCGCTGTATTCCAGGCCTTGGTTACCGATGTGCGCAGGGACATGTTGAACCAGTTTGTATATTCAGACGACATCCTTATCTATTCCCGTTCTCATCAGGAGCACGTCTGGCATGTCCGGAGAGGACTCAGACACCCTCTTGAAAATGACCTGTATGCCAAGCCTGTAAAACGTGAATTCCATAAAGACCAGGTGTTGCTTTCGGGCTATATACTCACCCCATCCAGTGTTCAAATGGACCCTAGTAAAAGTTCATGCAGTTGCAGAATGGCCCAAATCGTCTACAGTTCAAACAGGTACAGTGCTTCAAGGGGTTTGCAAACTCTTATTGCCACTTCATCCGGAATTTCGGCTCTATTGCGGCTCCAATTAATGCACTCACCAAGAAGACCTCGGCAGGATTCCATTGGACGGAGGATGCCGACCAAGCATTTTCCGACCTGAAGCGACGTTTCACCACCGCCCCGTGCTGCAACACCCCGACCCATCTCAGCCATTCATTGTCGAGGTGGATGTATCTGATGTCTGCTTTGGAGCCGTCCTCTCTCAGTGCTCGTCTGCGGATAGCCGGCTGCACCCTTGTGCCTTTCCGGTCGCTTGACTCTGGTCAAGAGGAATTACGATGTTGGGAACCGGGAGCTTCTGGTCGTCAAGGAGACCCTGGAGGAATGGCGACACTGGCTGGAGGGGGCAGAGCATCCATTCTTGGTCTGGACAGATCACAAGAATCTCTCCTAAGAGACTCAACTTTCGTCAAACCCGGTGGGCTCTCTTCTTCACCCGGTTCAATTTCACCCTCACTTATCGTCCCAACAGCAAGAATACAAAGGCTGACGCTCTCCCGGCAGTTCGACGGATCTGAGGACAATGCCAATCCAGAGCCTATTCTTCCTCGCTCGTGATTCGCTGCTCCGGTGATCTGGGGAATAGAGGCAGAGGTGGGGGCCGCCCAACAATCAGATCCAGGTCCGGATGGGCTGGATCCCAACCGGCTGTTTGTCCATGCTGTGGTGCATTCCAAAGTGTTGGAATGGGGTCACTCCTCCCATCTGGCTGGACATCCGGGAATTCAATGGACTCAAGAGTTTATAAAGAGACAACTTTGGTGGCCATCTATGTCCCAGGATGTCTAGAACTTTGCATCTGCCTGTCCCACCTGCGCTCGGAACAAGACACCACACCAGTGTCCTGCGGGTCTGTTATGTCCACTGCCTGTGCCCCACCGCTCGTTGTCCCACCTCTCAGTAGATTTCATCACTGGTTTGCCTCCGACTAATGGAAACACCACCACTTTGGTCATTGTGGATCAATTTTCCAAGGCTGCCTACCTCATTGCCCTCCCCAAGCTCCCATCGGCTCGTGAGACTGTCACACTCATGGTTCAACATGTGTTCAGGCTCCATGGCCTCAAGATATAAGTGTCTGATCGTGGACCACAGTTCACTTCCCGCTTTTAGAAGGCTTTCTGCTCTCTTGTAGGAGCCAGGTCCAGCCTCTCGTCTGGCTTCCACCCCCAATCTATGGCCAGACTGAGGGAGTGAACCAGGAGTTGGAGACAACCCTGTGCTGTCTTGTCTCTTCCAACCCTACGTCCTGGAGCCCCCAATTGGTTTGGGCAGAGATCGCCCACAATAACCTCCGGTCGTCCTCCACCGGTACGTCTCCCTTAGAATGCCAGAAGGGATTCCAGCCCCCTCTCTTCCCTGATCGGCAGATCGATGTAGGAGTTCCTGCTGCTGATCCAGCGCTACAAGCACACCCGTAGACGAGCCAGGGCTTCTCTGCTGCACACCCAGAAACAACATTCCCTCAGGTTGATCGGCTGCGGCACCAGCTAAGGCCATTCAAGCCAAGAGAGAACGTCTGGTTGGCATCAGGGGATCTTCCCCTGAAAGTCGAGAACCGGAAATTGCCACTGGGCTACGTGGGAACATTTGTAGTTCAAAAGACTGTCAACGAGGTGTCCTATAGATTGAGTCTACCAGCATCTCTGAAGACCCACCCAGTATTCCATGTTTCCCAGCTCAAGCCGGTTACCACCTCTCCCCCGGCCCCAGTCACCCCTCCTCCCCGCCTGGTAGATGGTTCATTTGTCTGTAACGTGCGGTGCATCCTGGCATCTCACCAGGTGCGTGGTAAGGTCCAGTACCTTGTGGGAAGGGTATGGCCCAGAAGAACATATTTGGACTTCAGCGAAGGACATCTTGGACAAGTTGCTGATCTGGGACTTCCAGTGGACACAGGTCTGTGGTACCTCAGGGGCTGCACCTAGAGAGGGACCCTGTCACAGCCACAGATTCAGCAGCGCAGTAGATACATCAATTACATTTGTGAATTTGCACATGTCAGCTAATTATGATTTAATTGTGATAGTATTTAACTCCATACTTGTCATCGTAGTATTTGTCCAGACTTGGACAGAGCACAGCAACACTTCGCTGCCTGTTTGCCCTTGGCCTTCCCTGAGAAATTCGACTGCGGAGTTAACTGACTCTGAAGACTAGCAATATTCATTTAATGTTTAGATTTTCTTTTCAGCTGCAGTGTAGGCTTTGTTTTCCATTTGAGGGTTTTAGTTATGGCCCTGTTTGGCCTGGCGTTTATTTTCCCTTTAACACTGTTCACATAAAAGTTTGTGAACTATCGACCTGCTTCAGTGTCTCTCACTCCGCACTTGGGCCATATCCGAACTGGGTAACAGGAGGATCACAACCTTGTCGTAGGGTTTGAAGGCTTGTGTGCCTCAAGGACCCAGAGAGCTATGTTGGCTAGATTCAGTGCTTCCTACTTTGGCTCTTGGTAGGGTCACCCATGCCAAGCAGGTCAAAGGGTAGAGGCCAGACTAAGAGTGGCCCACCCGGGGTTCTGCTCAGGGCTAGCAACCTTGACCGGTAAAACAAAATCATTATGGAAACAGCAATGAAGACTCCTTCTGCATCTGAGTGTGACGGTATTTCTGAGTCTCCACCCGGGACTTGCATAACTGACAGTGGTGAAGACTGAGAGGAAGCTACAGACATGATGAAGGAAGCCCTGAACACCGCCAGAGATGGAGGATCGTCATTGCTGCCCGAAACGCCAGTGGCATAACGGGCAGCAATAAGTAAATAAGTAAGCTAGGGTTCGGATGAGGGGAAGTTGAAAACAGAGCTATAAATCTGATCCTTTTTAGCAGAGAATAGTCCTGTTGGCAGGAATGATGATGTTTCTTGTTACCCAGGCACTCCGGTAGCCCTGGCATTATGCTTCCGTGTATAATCCTGCGTCTGATATAAAACCTTCCCTGATTATTCATGATTTCATAAATCAGCATGCTATAATGTCGCTTGAGCACATGTTAGTCATCTTTCAAACACTGACCTCTTGTGAGAGATCATTTTTTGCATAATAAAGCATTTTAATTTGGACTCCCTCGCAGCATGAGTGATGTTATGTTTTATAAATTCCGATCCGTATGTAAAATTTCTCGCCAAACTCGGAACTCAACTAGGACACTACAAATATAATTTAAGACGAGAATTTGCTTTTGTGCAGCCCATTAAACACATTACTGTCTAAAGATGCGAGGGCACATTGTTGAGGTGGCAAGTCCTGGCTCGTTGATGTATGGACTGTTGATCTCACAATCCACTTCATTATGATCTTCTACCTTATTGTCTCCCTGCACTGTAATTTCATTCTGCACTTTATCATTTTACCTTCTACTACCACACAGCACTGTGTAATGACTTGATCTGGATGAACAATATGTGATACATCCTTTTCAGTGTACCTGTGTTCATTTCTGGTTGCCTTTTACTCTAAGATTAATCTTACCCCCCTCTCCCGCAGAGCCCACTATTTTTCAGTCATTGGTGTGCCCACCTAAGAGTCTTTCAAAGTCTCTGATATATCTGCCTCTGCCACCACCCCTGACCACGTGTTTCGTGCACTCACCCCTCTCAGGGTAAAGATCTTAACCTCTGACACTCCCCTACGCTCTTCCAATCAGCGTAAAATCACTGTTGTAGCCATTTCCGCCCTGGGAAAAAGTCCCTAGCTGACCATAATCAGCTAGCGGCACAGTCACAGTGTGCCTCTGATCATGCTGTGAGAAGTCCCTTCTCACAATATATTGAGATATTTAGTTACTGACAAGTTGATCTGCTGCCCCCATTTGGCAAGCTGATGAACCCATGTTATGCTGGAAAAGTGCCACCTTTTGTCAGCATCTCTCCAACACCTGCAACACGCCACGACAGGTGCACCTTTCCAGTGCGGGTGCAGATGTCTGTGCCAACGCTCTGAGTGGATGGAGCGCCATCGATTCGAGAGGTAGTTACTAATCCCGTAGTGTACACAACCTGCCTGTTATACGTTGCCAAATGAATTTTGCTCCTTTTTTAAAGTCATTATGGATTTGAGCATTATTGATACACTGGCAATAAATAATAGAAAAATCTTCATAGAAAAATCTTCAGTTCCTTTTGGAAAATTACAGGCAGCAGATGTGGGCCCATGGCAACTGTTTGATGTGCTGGTCGTCTCTGCTGCTTTAGTTTTCTGTTCTGGGTTTTTTCCTGACCTTTTTTCTTTAATCTCAGCTAATTTAATTGACACATCAGATTACTTTTTTTTACAGAAAAGGTTTTCCCAGGTGGATGCTGAAAATGCGTCAGTAAAAATGCATTGCTACTGGAAACCAATGGCATTCATGATTACTGAGGCAGAGCACGCATTCTGCACAGAGCTGTGTGCGCTCACTCTGAATCTCTAAGGTAAATGCACAATTGTCTGGAGCGATTCTCCCCCCAGCGCGAAGGTGCCAGAAAATGTTGGGCAGAATTCTTCAGTCACTTCGTTCGATGTTATGTGCTGTGTCGTATGAATTTCTAGTAAGATGGCAGAGCGTATACATGCAGTGGCCTGTCGGTGGCTAGCCAAAGGTGTTTTTACCTTGTTAAATGTGTTTTATACACAGTAAGACTATTCTTCAAGTCAAGTCAACTTTTATTGTCATTTCGACCATAACTGCTGGTACAGTGAATAGTAAAAATGAGACAACGTTTTTCAGGACCATGGTGTTACATGACACAGTATAAAAAACTAGACTGATCTACGTAATAAAAAAAAACACAGAGAAAGCTACACTAGATTACAGACCTACACTAGATTGCATAAAGTGCACAAAAACAGTGCAGGCATTACAATAAATCTTCTCAGCTGACCTCACTATCTGCTGCAGGGTCTTGCGATCTGAGATGGTGCAACTTCCATACCAGGCAGTGATGCAGCTGCTCAGGATGCTCTCAATACAACCCCTGTAGAATGTAATGAGGATGGGGGGGGGGGGGGGGGATGATGCACCATCTTGGATCGCAAGACCTTGCAGTGGACAGTGAGGTCAGCTGAAGGGATCATCTCTCTTCCCGCCATTATGGACATTTACACACACGCTCCATCCACAAAGGAAACAGCATTATGAAGGACCCCACGCACCCCTCATACAAACTCTTCTCCCTCCTGTCATCTGGCAAAAGGCACCGAAGCATTCGGGCTCTCACAACCAGACTATGTAACAGTTTCTTCCCCCAAGCTATCAGACTCCTCAATACCCAAAGTCTAGTCTGACAGTAGCCTACACACACACACACACACACACACACACACACACACACACACACACACACACACACACACACACACACACACACACACACACACACACACACACACACACACACACACACACACACACACACACACACACACACACACACACACACACCCTCTACTCCCTTTGCAATTTTTGCTCATTTCTTTCTCAATTCCTGCTAAAACATTGTTTACGTTTGTACATCATTTATTACAATATTGTAATTTGCCCTTTACTGTGCTTATTGTCTTGCACTGTTTTGTGCACTTTATGTAATCCCCTGTAGGTCTGAAGTCTAATGTAGTTTTCTGTTGTTTCAGGTAGTCTAGTGTAGTTTTGTCCTTCCTGCCGGCATGAACATCCAACTCACTGACCTCCATTGATACCCCTGCCCCCCCTTACCCCCATCCCTATCTATTATTTTAGTCTGGTTCTCTTTCTCTCTCTTTTCCCCCCTCACTATAATCTCTCCCCAGCCCTTCCTTTCTTTCTCTTTTATTTCCCATAATTCTCTACCTTCCCCCTAGCCCATTTCTCTCCAGCCTATCACTTCCCAGCTCTCTACTTTATCCCTCCCCCCACTTCTTATCCCTCCTTGACCATCCCATGTTACTTCACTCCTGATGAAGGGTTTCGGCCCAAAATGTTGTCACTACCTCCTCCCGTAGATGCTGTCTGGCCTGCTGAGTTTTGCCAGCATTTTGTGTTTTTTATTTATTTCCAGCATCTGCAGATTCACTCATGTTGCCTTAGTGTAGTTTTGTGTTGTTTCAGGTAGTCTAGTGTAGTTTTGTGTTGTTTCAAGTAGTCCAATGTAGTTTTGTGTTGTTTCAGGTAGTCCAATGTAGTTTTGTGTTGTTTCAGGTAGTCTAGTGTAGTTTTGTGTTGTTTCATGTAGCACCATGATCCTGGAGGAATATTGTCTCATTTTTACTGTGTACTGTACCAGCAGTTATGGTTGAAATGACAATAAAAGTGACTTGACTTGACTTGAATCATTTTAAGGAGTTTATACATTCTTTCTGTGACCTTATAGGTTTTGTCTGGGTGCTTTGGTTTCAAAGATTCAAAGGATTCGAAGTTTGTCTACAGAACACAGCTCTGAGATTCCACAGACAGCCATGAAACAAAGTGACACCATGGAACCCGTTCAAGAAAACATCAAACACCCAACGCGTGAAAAACAGAACAAACTGTGCAAGTGGCAAAAAGAGAGTGAACAACACATAAAATATCAAACATGAAGCCAGGAGTCCAGCAGTTTTCAGTTTAGTTCAGCTCAGTGACACGCTGTTAGACTTCGCATGCTGCTGGTTCATTCTTTCCGAAGCACCTCAGTCCGCATTGAGCAAACTACTCAAAAACAGAAAAATAAAAAGTCACCAGAACCCAGAAGCATGTGGAACATGAATCTCAAAGTCCCCTCAAATGAGTCCACAGCCTCGCCAATCAATCCTTGCAATGTGGATCCAAGACTCTAGTACTTCCGAGAGCTAGCACGAGGGAGAGGAAGACGGATCAGTCGCAGGCAGACAATGCCAACCACTCGCCTGTCCTCCACTGGCATCCTCGTTGACTTCAACCTTGCTCGATGCCTGAGCTGAAGAGAAGTAATGGAGTCAATCATGGGCTCACACCCCCATCTACAGGCTTCGAGACACACTCTGCTCTAAACTTCACCAAACTCCCTTGGAGACAACAAAGCATCAGATTGCTCAGTCAGCCCAAAAACACCCTCGAAATGTAAACCACAGGTTTCAATCACAAGGTCCACATTCCAAAGTTGTATGATTAGCGTCAGTATGTTGTGGGCACGCTAAGCCACAGGAGTAGAATTAGGCCATTTGGCCCATCGACTCTGCTCCACCATTCCATCATGGCTGATCCTTTTTTCCCCTCATCAGCCCCACTCCCTGGCCTTCTCCCAATAACCTTTGATGCCATGGCCAATCAAGGACCTATAAATCTCCAGCTTAAATACACTCAACAAATTGGCCTCCACAGTTGCCTCTGGTAACAAAATCACTACCCTCTGGGAAACAGCCTTTCCACATCCACACTGTCTAGGCCTTTCAGCAATCTTTTCACTGGGTGTTTGTGACAAATAAAACTAATCTTCATAAGGCAGCATCTATGGAGAGAAATGAACAGTCGACATTTCAGGCCACAACCCTTCAACAGAGCCTAAAACGTTGACAGTTTATCCTCTCCATAGATGCTGCCTGACCTGCTGAGTTCCTCCAGTGTTTGTTGTGTGTTGCTCAAGATGTCCAGCATCTGCAGAATCTCATATGCCTCTGGCTAAGCGATGCTTCCAAGTGGAACACACAAGATATTGAAACACTCTGAATGTTGTGGAATATTTCGCAGACTTAACACCTTACTAAAAGAAAGAAAGGAATGTATTCAAGTGAGCTGAATGTAAAACATTTGAGAAAGCCCTAATCACTTGTGAACATTTTTAATTACTTAAAAAATCTAAATTAAGAATCTTTTGGTGATTCCAAAGAAAAGGAATATTAAAAGTATATTTTAAAATTATAATATATCTGAAAAGCAGAAGAGATTCTGCAAATTCTAGAAATTTAGAACAATACACACAAAAATGCTGGAGGTCAGACAGCAGGCCGGTTGCATAACTTGCTGAGTTCCTCCAGCATTTTGTGTATATTGCCCCTCTGAATCTTTATATATGTTAAAAAATATCCACATCTTGAACACTTACAGTCATTTGCTTCCCTTGAATGCAAGTAGAATTAACTATTGGTATGACTTTGCAACTGGCACGGAGTTCAGTGAAAGTCAAGTTTATCACCTTAGGCACAAGAATCAGAATCAGGTTTAATATCATTGGCGTATGTCGTGAAAACTGTTAACTTAGCAGCAGCAGCACAATGCAATACATGATAATATAGAAGGAAAGAAACAAGGAAATCAATTACAGTAAGTATATGTATATTAGATAGTTAAATTAAAAATAGTGTAAAAACAGAAACAATAAATAACAGCGAAATAGTGTTCATGGGTTCATTGTCCGTTTAGGAATCATGTGGCAGAGAGGAAGAAGCTATTCCTGAATTGCTGATTGTTGCCTCAGGCTTCTGTACCTCCTTCCTGATGGTAACAATGAGAAGAGGGCATGTCAGGGGTGATGGGGGTCCTTAATAATGGATGTTGCCCTTCTGAGGCACCGCTCCTTAAAGGTGTCTTGGATACTATGGAGGCTAGTACCCAAGATGGAGCTATCTAATTTTACAACTTTTTGTAACTTCTTTTGATCCAGTGCAGTAGCCTCCCCCTCCCACCCCCATACCAGGCAGTGATGCAGCTAGCTCTGTAGAAGTTTTTGACTGTTTTTGGTGACAAGACAAATCTCCTCAAACTCCTAATGAAATACAGTTGTTGTCTTGCCTTCTTTATAGCTGCATTCATATGTTGGTACCAGGTTACATCCTCAGAGATCTTGACACCCAGGAACTTGAAATTGCTCTCTCTCTCCATTTCTGATCCCTCTACGAGGAGTGGTATTTGTTCCCTCATCCTACCCTTTCTGAAGTCCACAACCAGCTATTTTGTCTTACGGGCATTGAGTGCAAGGTCATTGCTGTAACATCACTATACTAGGTGGTATATCTCGCTCCTGTACTCCCTCTCATCTCCATCTGAGATTCTGCTGACAATGGTTGCAAATTTGTAGGTGGCATTTGAGCTATGCCTAGCCACACAGTCATGAGCACAGAGAGTAGAGCAGTGGGCTAAGCATACATCCTTGAGGTGTGCCAGTGTTGATAGTCAGCGAGAGGAGGTATTGTCACTAATCCACACAGATTGTGGTCTTCTCACCTGGAAGCCAAGGATCCAATTGCAGAAGGAGGTACAGAGGCCCAGTTTCTGTAGCTTATCAATCAGAACTGTGGAAATGATGGTGTTAAACGCTGAGCCTACTCAACGAACAGCATCCTGACATAGGTGTGTGTGTGTTGAGCAGGTGCTCTAAGGCTGTGTGAAGAGCCATTGAGATTGTGTCTGCCATAGATCTATTGTGGAGCTAGACAAATTGTAGTGGGTCCAAACCCTTGCTGAAGCTATGAAAATCTTCAATGCAGCTGTTTCGCAGGCACCTACCATGTTATAAGCAGCATTCACAAGAAAAGTAAAGAGCAAATTAAACATAATTTATGCACAAGTTTTACCAGAGAAAACACGATTAGAACTTTGAACTTCTAAGAAAATGTCCATTGTATGCAAAGTGGTCATTGTGTTTCTATCCCGAGAAAGCAATTAGGAAAAGTAGGTTGGTTCAAGAACCGAATGGTTGAAGAGAAGTTGTGGTTTCTGAACCTGGGTGTAGGACATCAGGCTTCTGAACTTCTTGCCCATTGGTAGCTGTGAGAAGCTGGCATGGCCCAGCACGGTGGGGATCTTTGATACTATCTTTTGCAAGGTGCCTCCTATAGATCCCACTGGTGGTGGGCATTGAGGCGAATCTTCTCTCAGCAGCTTCTACTATTCCTGTCCACACTAACTGCTGTACCAGACCATCATACAACCAGTTAGGATACTTTCGATGGTCATCTGTAACAGTTTTGTTAGTATGTTCCATGACACACCAAACCTCCTTAACCTTTTAAGAAAGTAGAGACACTGGTGTGCCTTCTATATAATTTCAGTGTTCTGGGCCCAGGGCAGGCCATTTGATTTGTTCATTCCCAGGAGGGGAAATGGAAGCTGTGTTGCTGAGAAATAATTTATGGATTCCTGTTACATGGGTTGGATGAGCTGCAAGCAGGAACACAGATGTGAAATAGTTAAATAGGTCTTAGTCCAAGGGTGGAGAAAGAAAGAGAAAAGCATTCAAAGCAAACGGGGGAGGAGAGAAGGGATCAGAATCAAGTTTATTATCACCGACATATGCCGTGAAATTTGTTTTCTGGCATCTGTATGCTGCAATACATAAAATATATGTTAAATTATAATAAGAAATATATATATATATCAAATAAGTAATGCAAAACTACTGTGGTAGTGGTCATGGGTTCATTGCCCATTCAGAAATCTGACAGTAGTGGGGAAGAAGCCGTTCCTAACTGTAAAGTGTATGTCTTCAGGCTCCTGTACTTCCTCTCTGATGACAGCAATGAGGAGAAGGCAGGTCTTGGGTGGTAGAGGTGTTTTACTGGATTCATGAGTACATTGTCCATTCAGAAATCTGTTGGCGGAGTGAAAGAACCTATTCCTACAACACTGGCTGTGTGCCTTCGGGCTCCTGCTCCTGAAACATTGAGTGTGTGTTGTTAGGCTCCTGAACCTCCTTCTTGATGACAACAATGAGAAGAGGGCAGGTCCTGGGTGGTGGAGGTCCTTGACTGGATTCCATCCCATTTCATTCACTCTCTGATGTGCTGTGCTACTTGCAGGATCATTCAATGTACACCATGTTTCTCTGCCCTGAAGTCACTTACTGGTCTGGTAAGACAGGTAGATTTCTGACATGAAAAGCCATTTTATGATCAATATTATTGACTATTAGTTCAGATTATTTAATGAATTGGATTTAAATCCCTGGGTGTTTTGGTAATACACTCATGCCTTCGATTAATTAGCTGAGGAATCTGGGTTAATGGCACAATGACTTAAGAATCAGGTTATTACTCTCTACATTGAGTTGCCTCATATGCAAATACATTCAGCCCATCTGCTAACCTTCTGAAAGTGCTATTCACTTACCTTCCAGCACCTGCTCCCCTCCCAATGCCTGAAATGCTCTCTAAAAAGGTCAGATTTCCCTTTGGAGTATATTTATCAATTTGCTTCAACAATAATATCAAGCAGAGTATTCCAGCTGACATCAACAATCTGTTTAAAAATGTCCTCCTTATCTTGGCAATCACAGTCAAAGTAACTTTATTATCAAAGTGAAGACTGCAAGTCTGTGTCTTTATTGATGCTTTGCTGCACGCTTGAGTGCTCGGTGGGGGGGGGCTGATGCTTTTTTGCTGGTGGAGGAGGGGGATCGCTGTTTTGCTGCTGCTTGTGCGTGGGAGGGGGGAGCTGGGGGGGTACTTTGAGTTTCTAACATTTAACTGTCATTGATTCTTTGGGCACTCCTCTGTTTTCATGGATGTTTGCGAAGAAAAAGAATTTCAGGATGGATATTGTATACATTTGACATTAAATGTACCTTTGAAACCTATTGAAAAGCACATACAGCACACACACTGTACTACCTTGAGATTCGTTTTCTTGCTGGCATCAACATAGAATAAAATTCTTAAAATACGATAGGATTTATGAAGAAAAGCTATACTGCACACAAATAAATTTCTCACTTCAAAATTATGACCTGAGTCATCAAACATCCTGTCTCTCTCAAATACCTTTATTTTTGCTGAAGTGTGCTGCTCACAAATCAACACATTCTGGAGATTAGCGATTTACAAACATATTGTATGGCTTGCAGTACTGTGCAAAAGTCTTTAGCACTTGTAAAAAAATTCTGTAAAGCAAAAATGCTATCAAAAATAATGAAATTGAAAGTTTCTAAGTATCAAAAATTTTGCTATAAAGAACAGTCTGAGGCCTCTGTTGCTCAGAGTTGACCGCGGATGTTGCGTCCTAGCTGTCTACATATTCAAGCCTGGGCAATACAATATGGGGAGCAAGCTGTTCCCAAGCAGGCTCCCCTTCTCCACACAAAAGAACGGCAGAGACTCATCCAGTTTGCAACCAGCAGTGTCGCTGGAGTTGCCAGTCAGCAATGAACTCAGTGTAGGACTGCCTGAGGGACTCCAGCTCTGGATTTTTCTCTTGGGGTTTACTCCTGAAGCCTTCCTGTCAGGACACTGGAGCAGGAATCCAATCGCAGACCCAGTACTGGACACACAGTGATATTATTTGAGTAACAAATCCCAAGGTGCAAACAAAGTTGGTGTCAAAGTTCAGGCAGAGATCAAAACATCCAGAGTAGTCCAAAAACCAGACTCGGGAAACAGGCAGAGTCAATATTCAGAGGGATAGAGTACAGATACGAACGCTGGAAAGGCTCAGGAAAATTCGCTGGCACAATCTGACAACAAACAGGTGAAAGCACAGGACTGAAATACACTGAGCAACAAACAAAGAGGCAGATGATAGGTGGAGCACAGTGAGACACAGGTGGCAGCAACACAGGTAACAATGAGAAACAGGTGAGAGACGGGGTACTCAGTAATACAGGGGCCGGAGTAGAGCAGGAGCACATGGGGCATGAAAACAAACAAGAGCACATGGCAATACAAAACCACAGACTGATGGCTAGGGGGAAAACACACAAAAAGATAAAGTTCAACTGGAGGTACTGACACTGAGTGGCTATAGGTGCAAGTTCAGATTCAGATTCAGATTCAGTTTATTGTAATTTAGAAACCACAAATGCAATGCAGTTAAAAAATGAGACAACATTCCCCCAGAATGATATCACAAAAGCTTATGACAAAACAGACTACACCAGAAAATCCACATAACGTCTGGCAATCCCCAATCCAGAGTCCGGAGATGCTGCTGCGTATTAATATCGCACTACCGTCTTAGCGCGTTCCCCGGAAAGGAGCTCCAAATCCACGAGACAAAACAAGACCAAAAACTAAAGCTACAAGACCTGCACAAAACCATATAATTACAACATATATTTACAACAGTGCAAACAAAAGCATAATTGATAAAAAAAACAGACTACAGGCAGAGTAAAAATAGTCCAAGATGTTAAAGGACTGTAAGTTCAAAAGAAATCACCACAGTTTCTACAAGTCCCCAGGGTCCCGACAGACTCGCCATCCCACGCCGGCGACAGAAGGGAATACCCCCGCTATGGACTTCCAAGGAGCCGCCTGACTCAGCCTCGCAGACGCAGCACACACTGAAAGCGACCCGAGTCCGTTGAAAGGACTCTGAGTCCGTCGAACCTCCGAGCCGACAACCATCCCCTCCGGCACAGCTTCTCCGAGCACCATCCTCTGCCGAGCGTATTAAGACGGCCCCGCCAACGGCCATCGGCAACGCGACCCCGAGGACTGGGGGCCTGTTCTTCCCAGCAGAGACTCGGACCTCACAGCAGCAGCAGCAGCAACGAAGAAGGTCTTCCTGGAATTTCCCGTTGTTTCTCCATGCTTCCACGTCCGTTTTCAATTGATTATGATTGCGTACGGCATCCCACTTCACAGATAACAGATAATCAGTTCCGGAGTGGCCGCTGCATGCTGCGTCGCGCCGCCATCTTGGATCAAAAGTTAGCAGAGGTTTGAGATTAGAATTTTCCTTCTCCTAGATGAGCTGCCAACCATGGCTGCCGGGCCCCATCTGCTCATAGCAATTAGTTTTAAGGAGCTAGTATCCTGTTTTTGCCCCTTCTCCTGTCAGTAGAAATGGTTTTGCTGTGCTTAGTAGCTAAGCCACACGTGAAGGCCAGGAGTTGGACTTGGTTGTCAGAGGCTATTTGAGTTGCACTCCATTGGGAGCATTTAATAGGTAGTGGGAGCTTGTCCCCGTTACCACCAGCTATAACAATCTTAAGGAACTATACAGAACTGTAAACAGCAAAAAAATGAATCAAATCAATATTTGGTGTGACCACCCTTAGAACTGCATCAGAAACTGCCATGTCATTTTATAAGAAAATCAGCTGGTAGGTTGCCACAGTTCTTCTGCAGACTTTGGCTGCCTCGTTTGCTTTTGTCTCTCCAGGTAATCCCAGACAGCCTCAATGATATCGAGACCAGGACTTCGTGGAGGCCGTACCACCTGAAACCATATAAATAATCAAGGGTGCCTAAGACTTTAGCACAGTACTGTTGGTGCATCTCCCTCATTGATCAGGAAAACCAGTCCTTTATGGAACATCTTCATTAATTTTATATGTTACCTTGGAAGATACGTAAATGTGAATCTTACTGTTTCCCTGTCTCTGCAATAGAAGTTGTGTGATTCATTGTCTATCTCCTCTTGTCCATTGTGAAACACTACTTCATTCACTTCTATATTAAATTACATCTGGTGTGAATCTACCCATTAACTCAACTTGTCTCTGTTGACTAGTGGTGTCTGCTATCTTTTAAGCTACAGTTACAAGCTTTGTGTCTTCTGCAAACATTGGAATGTGCTCTATATATCATGCTACAGACTATTAATATGCATTCAGTGACCACGTTATTAGCTACACCTGTACACCTGCTCGTTAATACAAATACCTAATCACCCAATCATGTAGCAGCAACTTAATGGACAAAAGCATGCAGACATGGTCAAGAGGTTCAGTTGTTGTTCAGACCAGACAACAGAATGGGAAAGAAATGTCATCCCCATTTTGACTGTGAAATGATTGCTGCTGTCTAATGGTGTGGCTTGGGTAGCTCGGAAACTGCTGATCTCCTGGGATTGTGATGCACAACAATCTCTGGAGTTTACAGAGAGTGGTGCAATAAACATAAAAACATCCACTGAGCAGTAATTCTGTGGGTGAAAATGCCTTTTTAATGAGAGAGGTCAGGGGAGAATGGCAAGACTGTTTCAAGGCGATAGGAAGGCGACAGGATATGCAGAAGATTATCTCTGAAAGTACAAAATGTCATCGTAGCATAGTGGTTAGCACAACGCTTTATGGTACCAACGACCTGAGTTCAAATCCTGCCGTTGTCTGTAAGAAATTTGTACGTTCTCCCTGTGAACCCCAGGGTTTTCTCCCGGTGTTCCGGTTTTCTCTGACAGTCCAAAGGCATACCAGTAGGTAGGTTAATTGGTCATTGTAAATTGTCCCATGATTAGGCTGTGTTTCAGTTGGGGGATGGTGAGTGGCATGGCTCGAAGAGGCAAAAGGGCCTTTTCTGTGCTACATCTCGATAAATAGACAAACAAATAAACCTTGTAGTGTGGGCTAGAGCAGCAGAAGACAATGAGCATATACTCATTGGCCACAGTATTAGCTAAAAGAGGTACCTGGTCAGGGTACTGATATACAGATTGTCAAAGAGAGCAATGGTCTTAGTACCAATGTCTGGTCAGAATCAGAATTAGGTTTATTATCACTGACATATGTCCTGAAATATGTTGTTTTGCAGCAGTGGTACAGTGCAATATATATTTAAAAAGAGATTAAAGAAAACAGTTTATCACACTTTCATCTAAACATCAAAACATATAGTGAAATGAAATTTTTTGCATTAATGACCAACACAGTCCGAGGATGTGCTGAACCTAGCCCTCAACTATCACCAGACTTTTGGCTCCAACATAGCATGCCCACAATGTAGTAATTGTCCTGGATGATAGGAGTCCTTAATGATAGATGCAGCATTCTTGAGGCATCACATTTTGAATATGTCCTCATTGGTGCAGAGGTGAGGGCCTAAGATGGATTTGGCTGAGTTCACAACCCTCTGCAGCTTTTTCTGATCTGGTGCATTGGACCCTCCACATCAGACGGTGTTGCAACCGGTCAGAATGCAATTCATGATGCATCTGTAGTAATTTGTTAGAATCTTTGCTGACATATCAAAACTTCTCAAACTCCTAATGAACCACTAGTGTGCCTTCTTTGTAATTGGTCAATATGTTGGGCTCAGGATAGATCTTCTGAGATGGCAACACCAAGGAAGTTGAAGCTGCTCGCCCTTTCCACTGCCGGTCACTTGTCGAGAACTGGAGAGCATTCTCCCAACTTCCCCTTCCTGAAGTCCATAAGCAGTTCTTTGGTCTTACTGGTGTTGTGTTACGACACCTCTCAGCCAACTGATTCATCTCACTCCTGTACACCATCTCAGAATCTGAGAGTCTGCCAGCAATTGATGTCTCATCAGCAAATTTATCAATGACATTTGAGCTCTGGTCAAACACAGCTCTATGTAGTGCTCTATGACCATACACCCCTCCAATTAAAAAAAATACAGCATTTTCTACTTCTCTCTGTGCAAGGTTTTGCACGTCAGTAGGACCAGCCAAGGTAGTTCTTACATAGTGAATGGTAGGGCACTGAGGAGAGTGGCAGAACACAAGGATCTGGAAATAGAGGTCCATAATTCGTTGTAAGTGGTGACACTGGTAGACAGGGCTCTAAAGCAAGCTTTTGGCACATTGGCATCATAAATCAATGTATCGAGTACAGAAGGTGGGATGTGATGTTGAAGTTATGTAGGATGATGGTGAGGCCTAATTTGAGGTATTGTGTGCAGTTTTGGTCACCGACCTACAGGAAAGATGTAAACAAGGTTGAAAATGTGCAGAGAAAATTTACAAGGATGTTGCTGGGTCTGGATGACCTGAGTAATAAGGAAAGATTGAATAGGTTGGAACTGCATTCAGAATCAGAATCAGGTTTATTATCACCGGCATGTGACGTGAAATTTGTTAACTTAGCAGCAGCAGTTCAATGCAATACATAATCTAGCAGAAAGAGAAAAAAAATAATAAATAAAATAAAACATAATAAATAAACAAGTAACTCAATTACGTATATTGCATAGATCAAGCATGTGCAAAAACAGAAATACTGTATATTTAAAAAAAGTGAGGTAGTGTCCAAAGATTCAATGTCCATTTAAGGAACTGGATGGCAGAGGGGAAAAAGCTGTTCCTGAATTGCTGAGTGTGTGCCTTCAGGCTTCTGTATCTCCTACCTGATGGCAACAGGTAGGTCTGGTCACCAAATTATAGGAAAGATATCAATAAATTAGAGAGAGTGCAGAGACGATTTACTAGGATGTTACCTGGGTTTCAGCACTTAAGTTACAGAGAAAGGTTGAACAAGTTAGGTCTTTATTCATTGGAGCGTAGAAGGTTGAGGGGGGATTTGATCGAGGTATTTAAAATTTTGAGAGGGATAGATAGAGTTGACGTGAATAGGCTGTTTCCATTGAGAGTAGGGGAGATTCAAACGAGAGGACATGATTTGAGAGTTAGGGGGCAAAAGTTTAAGGGAAACATGAGGGGGTATTTCTTTACTCCGAGAGTGATAGCTGTGTGGAGTGAGCTTCCTGTAGAAGTAGTAGAGGCCAGTTCAGTTGTGTCATTTAAGGTAAAATTGGATAGGTATATGGACAGGAAAGGAGTGGAGGGTTATGGGCTGAGTGCGGGTAGGTGGGACTAGGTGAGATTAAGAGTTCGGCACGGACTAGGAGGGCCGGAATGGCCTGTTTCCGTGCTGTGATTGTTATATGATTATATGATAACAGTGAGAAAAGGGCATGCCCTGGGTGCTGGAGGTCCTTAATAATGGACGCTGCTTTGCTGAGATACCGTTCCCTAAAGATGTTGTAAAGATAGAGCTGACTAGATTTACAACCTTCTGCAGCTTCTTTGGGTCCTGTGCAGTAGTCCTTCCATACCCGCCAATGATGCAGCCTGTCAGAATGCTCTCTACGGTACAACTATAGAAGCTTTAGAGTGTATTTGTTGACATGCCAAATCTCTTCAAACTCCTAATAAAGTATAGCCACTGTCCTGCCTTCTTTATAACTACATCGATATGTTGGGATCAGGTTAGATTCTCAGAGATCTTGACACTGAGGAACTTGAAGCTTCTCACTCTCTACACTTTTGATCCCTCTATGAGGATTGGTATGTGTTCCTTCGTCTTACTCTTCCTGAAGTCCACAATCAGCTCTTTCAACTTACTAACGTTGAGTGCCAGATTGTTGCTGCAGCTCCACTTCACTAGTTGGCATTTCTCACTCCTGTGCGCCCCCTCATTATCACCTGAGGTTCTACCAACAATGGTTGTGTCATCAGCAAATTTATTGATGGTATTTGAGTTATGCCTAGCCACACGGTCATGTGTATATAGAGAGTAAAGTAGTTGGTTAAGCATACACCCTTGAGGTGCGCCAGTGTTGATCATCAGCGAGGAGGATATGTTATCAACAATCTGCAAAGACTATGGTCTTTTGGTTACGAAGTCGACATCCAATTACAGAAGAAGGTACAGAGGCCCAGGTTCTGAAACTTCTCAATCAAGATTGTGGGAATGATGGTATTAAATGCTGAGCTATAGTTGATTAACAGCATCCTGACATAGGTGTGTTGTCTAGGTCTAGGCATTCTTTAGAACATAGAAAATTGAGAGGAGATTTGATAGAGGTATACAAAATTATGAGAGGTATCGATAAGGTAAATGCAAACCTTTCTCCACTGAGGTGTGTGGGACTACAACCAGAGGTCATGGGTTAAGGGTGAAAGGTGAAGTTTCAGGACAACTTAAGGGGAAATTTCTTCATTCAGAGGGTCGTGAGAGTGTGGAATGAACTGCCAGCACAGGTGGTGATGCAACCTCAATTGAAAGGATAGGTAGGGAGGCAGAAGGAGTGGCACTGCTGTACTGGTAAAAAATGAAATCAAATCATTAGAAAGAGGTGATATAGGGTCAGAAGGTGTTGAATCATTGTGGACAGAGCTAAGGAACTGCAAGAGTAAAAAGACCCTGAAGGGAGTTGTATACAGACACCCAGACAGTAGTAAGGATATGGCCTAAAAATTACAACTGGAGACAGAAAATGCAAGCCAAAAGGTCAATGTTACAATAGTCATGGGGGACTTCAATATTCAGGTAGATTGGTAAGGTCAAGTTGATGCTGGATTACAATTTCTAGAAACAGCTCGTGGTTGAACCCACTTGAGGATCAACTATTCTGGATTGGGTGTTGCGCATTGATATAGAATTGATTAGGGAGCTTAAGGTAAAAGAACACTTCGGGTAGGTGAACATAATATGATCAAATTCACCCTGAAATTTGAGAAGGAGAAGCTGAAGTCAGATGTATCAAGATTACAGGGACATGAGTGAGGATTTGGCCAGAATTGATTGGAAAGAACACTGGCAGGGATGACAGCTGGGCAGGAATGGCTGGAATTTCTGGAAGCAATTCGGAAGCCACAGGATATATATATCCCAAAGAGAAAGAAGTATTCTAAAGGAATGTTAACACAAGCGTGACTAACAAGAGAAGTCAAAGCCAACATAAAGCCAAGGAGAGGGAATAGATGGAGCAAAAATTAATGGGCAGTTAGAGGTTTGGGAAGCTTTTAAGAACCAACAGAAGGCAACTAAAAAAGTCAGTAAGAAGGTAAACATGGAATATGAAAAAAAGCTAGCCAATAATATTAAAGAGGATATCAAAAGTTTCTTCAGATACATAAAGAGTAAAAGAGAGGCAGGAGTGGATATCGGACTGCTGGAAAATGATGCTGGAGAGGTAGTAATGGGGGACAATGAAATGGTGGATGAAATGAATAAGTATTTTGCATCAGTCTGTACTGTGGAAGACAGTAACAGTATGGTGGAAGCTCCAGGTGTCAGAGGGCATGAAGTGTGTGAAGGTACCATAACTAGAGAGAAGGTTCTAAGTCACCCGGACCACCAGGTGGTATCACCAGAATTCTGAAAGATATGGCTGAAGAGATCGTGGGGCATTTGTAATGATCTTTCAAGAATCACTAGATTCTGGAATGGTTCCAGAAAACTGTAAAATTGCAAATGTCAGTACAAGAAGGGAGAGAGGCAGAAGAAAGGATAGGCCGGTTAGTCTGACCTTAGTGGTTGGGAAGATGTTGGAATCGATTATTAAGGATGAGGTCTCAGGGTACTTGGAGGTACATGATAAAGTAGGCTGTAGTCAGCATGGCTTCCTGAAAGGAAAATCTTGCCAGACAAATCTATTGGAATTCTTTGAAGACAGTCAAAGGAGAATAGGTTGTGTACTTGGAGTTTCAGCAGGCCTTTAACAAGGTGCTGCACATAAGACAATAAGTGCAGAATTAGGCCATTCAGCCCATCAAATCTGCTCCACCATTCCAACATAGCTGATCTCGGATCCCACTCAAACCCATACACCTGCCTTCTCGCTATATCCTTTGATGCCCTGACCAATCAGGAAACTATCAGTTTCTACCTTAAATATAAGCATGGACTTGGCATCTACCGCAGTCTGTGACGGAACATTCCACACATTTACTACTCTCTGGCTACAAGGATTCCTACTTACCTCTGTTCTAAAGGGTCACTCCTCAATTTTGAGGCTGTGCCCTCTAGTTCTGAAACCCCCACCACAGGAAACATGCTCTCCACATCCACCCTATCTAGTCCGTTCAACATTTGATAGGTTTCAATGAGATCCCTCCACATTCTTCTAAATTCTGGTGAGTACAGACCTAAAGCTGCCAAACGTTCCTAATTTGTTAACCCCTTCATTCTGGAATTATCCCCGTGAACCTCCTCTGGACTCTGTCCAATGACAACACATCCCTTCTGAGATATGGGGCACAAAACTGTTGACAACACTCCAAGTGTGGCCTGACTAGAGTCTTATAAAGGCTCAGCATTATCTCCTTGCTTTTATATTCTATTCCCCTTGAAATAACTACTAACATTGCATTTGCCTTCTTTACCACAGACTCAACCTGTAAATTAATCTTCTGGGGTCTTGCACGAGGACTCCTAAATCCTTCTGCACTCTGATATTGGAAACGTCTCCCTGTTAGATAATAGTCCGCACTATTGTTAATTTTATCAAAATGCATTATCATACATTTCTCAACACTGTATTCCAACTACCACTTTTTTGCCCATTCTTCCAACTTGTCTAAGCCCTGCTGCAATCGCATTGTTTCCCCAGCACTTCCTAACCCTCCACCTGTCTTCATATCACAATCAGATTTATTATCACTGATATGTGTTGTGAAATTTGTTAACTTAGCAGCAGTAGTTTATGCAATACATAATATGAAAGGGGGGGGGAGAAGGCAATTAAATATTTAAATAAGTAAGTAAATCAATTATGTTGAATAGATTAAAAAATCATGCAAATACAGAAATAATATATATTTAAAAAGTGAGGTAGTGTTCATGGGTTCGATGTCCATTTAGGAATCAGATGGGAGAGGAGAAGAAGCTGTACCTGAATTGCTAAATGTGTGCCTTCAGGCTTATGTACCTCCTACCTGATGACAACAGTGAGAAATAGGCATGCCCTGGGTGGTGGGATATTCACAAACTTTGCCACAAAGCCATCAATTCCATTATCTAAATCACTGACAATGTGAAAGGTAGCAGTCTCAATACTGACCCCTGAGGAACACCACTAGTCACTGGCAGCCAACCAGAAAAGGCCCCTTTTATTCCCACTCGCTGCTTCCTGCCTGTCAGCCATTCCTCTATCCATGCCGGTATCTTTCTTGTAACGCAATAGGATTTTATCTTGTTAAGCAGCTTTATGTGTAGCACCTTCTCCAACACCTTTTGAAAATCCAAGTAAATGACATCCACTCCATCTCCTTTGTCCAACCTGTTTGTTATTTCCTCGAAAAACTCCATCAGATTTGTCAGGCAAGATTTCCCTTTACCAAAACCATGCTAACTTTGACATACTTTTATCATTAGTCTCCAGGTACCTCAAAACCTTATCTCAATAATAGACTCCAACAATCCCCAACCACTGGGGTTAGGTTAACTGGTCTATAGTTTCTTTTGCCTTCCTCCTTTCTTAAAGAGAGGAGTGACATTTGCAATCATCCAGTCCTCTGGCACCCTGCCAGAATCAAGTGATTCTTGAAAGATCATGATCAATTCATCCGTTATCTCTTCAGCAACCTCTCTCAGGGCTCTGGGATATAGTCCATCTGGTCCAGGTGACTTATCCACCTTAAGACCTTTGAGTTTGCCTAGCACTTTTTCCTTTGTAATAGCAATGGCACTCACTCCAGCTCCCTGACACTCACGGACCTCTGGCACACTGTTAGTGTCTTCCACAGTGAAGACTGATGCAAAGAACCCATTAGGTTCATCTGCCATTTCTTTGGTCCCCCATTGCTATCTCACCAGCATCATTTTCCAGTGGTCCAATAGTAACTCTCATCTCTCTTTTACTCTTTATATAACTGAAAAAAACTGTTGGTATCCTGCTTTACATTATTGGCTAGTCTGCCCACATATTTACCTTTTCCCTTCTTTTGCTTTTTTAGTTGCCTTTTTTTGGATTTTAAAATCTTCCCAACCAATCAACTTCCCACTAACTTTTGCTACCTTATATGTTCTTTCCTTGGCTTTTATGCAATTCTTAACTTCCTTTGTCAGCCACGGTTGCCCACTCCTGCCATTTGAGAACTTCTTCTTCTGTGGGACATATCTATCCTGCACCTTGTGGAGTATTCCCAAAAACTTCAGCCATCTCTGGTCTGCCATAATTCCAGCCAGAATCCTCCTCCAATCCAAATGGGCAAGCTCCTCTCTCACGCCTCTGTAATTCCCTTTATTCCATTGCAATACTGATACATATGACTTATGCTTCTCCCTCTCAAATTGCATGATGAGTTAAATCATATTATGATTAATGCCTCCTAAGGGTTCCTTTACGTTAAGCTCCCTAATAAGATCGGGGTAATTACACAATACCCAATCTAAGATAGCCTTTTTCTCTGAAAAGCCATCTTGTAGGCATTCAACTAATTCCTTCTCTTGCGATCCGACACCAATCTGATTTTCCCAATACCCTTGCATATTGAAGTCCCCCATTACAGTTGTACCATTAATCTTATTACATGCTTTTTCCAGCTCCCTTTGCAATCTCAAACCCACACCTTGGCTACTATTTGGAGGCCTATATATGATTCCCATAATGGATTTTTACCCTTGCAATTTCTTAACTCCACCTACAAAGATTCAACATTCTCTGAGCCCATGTCACCTCTTTCTAAAGATGTAATCCCATCTCTTACCAACAGGGCCACACCACCGCCTGTGCCTGTCCTTTTGAAACAAAGTATATCCTTTCATGTTAAGCTGGCCTTCTTTCAGCCACAACTCAGTGATGCCCACAACACATACCGACCAATCTTTAACTGCTCCAGGAGTTTGTCTACCTTATTCTCAATGCTATACATATTTAAATACAGCATCTTCAATCCTGCATTCTTCACCCTTTTGAATTTTGTCTCTGTGGTACAATTTAACTCTTTGCTCTGCCTGCATTTGTGCACAGTCATTGACTTGTCCTTCCTTACGTTCATGTTACCCCATCATCTACTTGTAAACCTTCTGGCTCATCCTCAGCTCTATCATACTGGTTCCCATTCCCCAGTCAATAGACAATAGGTGCAGAAGTAGACCATTCGGCCCTTCGAGCCTGCACCGCCATTTTGAGATCATGGCTGATCAACTACTATCAATACCCGGTTCCTGCCTTGTCCCCATATCCCTTGATTCCCCTATCCATAAGATACCTATCTAGCTCCTTCTTGAAAGCATCCAGAGAATTGGCCTCCACTACCTTCCGAGGCAGTGCATTCCAGACCCCCACAGCTCTCTGGGAGAAGAAGTTTTTCCTTAACTCTGTCCTAAATGACCTACCCCTTATTCTCAAACCATGCCCTCTGGTACTGGACTCTCCCAGCATCTGGAACATATTTCCTGCCTCTATCTTGTCCAATCCCTTAATAATCTCATATGTTTCAATCAGATCCCCTCTCAATGTCCTTAATTCCAGCGTGTACAAGCCCAGTCTCTCTAACCTCTCTGTGTAAGACAGTCCAGACATCCCAGGAATTAACCTCGTGAATCTACGCTGCACTTCCTCTACAGCCAGGATGTCCTTCCTTAACCCTGGAGACCAAAACTGTACACAATACTCCAGGTGTGGTCTCACCAGGGCTCTGTACAAATGCAAGAGGATTTCCTTGCTCTTGTACTCAATTCCCTTTGTAATAAAGGCCAACATTCCATTAGCTTTCTTCACTGCCTGCTGCACTTGCTCATTCACCTTCAGTGACTGATGAACAAGGACTCCTAGATCTCTTTGTATTTCTCCTTTACCTAACTCTACACCATTCAGATAATAATCTGCCTTCCTGTTCTTACTCCCAAAGTGGATAACCTCACACTTATTCACATTAAACGTCATCTGCCAAGTATCTGCCCACTCACCCAGCCTATCCAAGTCTCCCTGAATTCTCCTAACATCCTCATCACATGTCACACTGCCACTCAGCTTAGTATCATCAGCAAATTTGCTGATGTTATTTTCAATGCCTTCATCCAAATCGTTGATGTAAATTGTAAACAGCTGTGGTCCCAATACCGAGCCCTGTGGCACCCCTCTAGTCACCACCTGCCATTCCGAGAAACATCCATTCACCGCTACCCTTTGCTTTCTATCTGCCAACCAGTTTTCTATCCATGTCAATGTCTTCCCCCCGATGCCCTGAGCTTTGATTTTACCCACCAATCTTCTATGTGGGACCTTATCAAATGCCTTCTGAAAATCGAGGTACACTGCATCCACTGGATCTCCCCCGTCTAACTTCCTGGTTACATCCTCGAAAAACTCCAACAGATTAGTCAAGATTAGTCAAGATTAGTCAGATTAGGCTGGCTCGGCCCAATCCTATCACTGCTATCTAGATATGCCACTATTTCATCCTTAATAATGGACTCTAGCACTAGTCATATTAGTTTAAACCATTACCAACATGTCTAGTAAATCTGCCCACAAGAATCTTCTCACATGAAGCTGCTTAACAAGCTACAAGCCCATGGTATTACAGGAAAGATTCTAGCACGGATACTTCAGTGGCGATTGGCAGGAAGCACAGAGTGGGAATAAAGGGAGCCTTTTTATGGCTGGTTATCGGTGACCAGTGGTGTTTGCACAACGATCTGTGTTGGAACCGATTCAATTTACATTATATGTCAATGATTTGGAGGATGAATTGATGGCTTTGTTACGAAGTTTGCAGGCGATATGAAGATAGGTAAAGAGGCAGATAGTTTTGAGGAAGTAGAGAAGCTACAAAAGGACTTAGATAAGGAGAATGGGCAAAGAAATGGCGGATGGAATACAGTGTCAGAAAGTATGGTCATGCACTTTGGTAAAAGAAATGAAAGGGTTGACGATTTTCAAAATGGAGAGAAAATACAAAATCTGAGGCGCGATGGGTCTTGTATGTCCTTGTTCAGGATTCCCTGAAGGTTAATTTGCAGGTTGAGTCTAAGGTGAGGAAAGCAAATGCAATGTTAGCATTCATTTGAAGAGGACTAGAATATAAAAGCAAGGATATGATGTTAGGACTTTATAAAGCACTGGTGAGGCCTCATTTAGAGCAGTTTTGGTCCTCTTATCTTTGAAAGAATGTGCTGAAACTAGAATGTTTCAAAGGAGTTTCACAAAAATTATTTCAGGATTGAATGGCTTGTCATATGAAGAGCGTTTGATGCCTCTGGGCCTGTATTTACTAGAATTCAGAAGAATGAGGGGTGACCTCATTGAAACCTACCGAATGGTGAAAGGCCTTGTTACGAACCCCATAATGGGTTAAAAAGAACCAGCAGAAATGGACGCACCTGGAGTCTGAGTCTTCCGCTAAAAACACTATTTTATTAGTAACTACATGATAAAGTAATATAAAACAAGATAAAGTAAAACAGGTTAGCAGTGTATATGCATATAGAAGTGAGTAAATAAAATTCCCAAGCTTCTCCCAGCTCAGGTGATTAGATGATACAGTCTTACGGTGGTATGGTAAGAAGTCAGTTCAGTTCTGGAATTTGAATTGAGTAGAGTTGGAGAGACAGAGTGAGAGTTGTTTTGTCTTCCTAGTGCCGACGCTGTCGAATCTTCCATGTCCTCCTGCTCCCGAAATTTAAAGTCACTGACTGTGACCACAAAAAAGAGGATGCCATTTTCACGTGGTACCACTATCAACCCAGGCAAGGGTTAAACACACCGATAGCTTTCCACCAGTCACCCCTTTTTCCACACTGTGAGCAAAAACCCCACCTTTGTCGTGGGCACACAAAGCTCAACCAGTGTCTTCCTTGGTGTCTCGTGTGTCTGATTACAAAGCCAGCTGACCTTGTATATATTCCACAAGTGCTTTCCATCATATAGTTCTACCTTTCAGTTTCCAAGGCAACTCACAGACTTTCTCTCTCTCCGTTGCTGAAATAGCACACACACTGTCCGCTCCCTCTCTCTCTTTTTAAAGGAACAGTCCACTTTGGATAATCCTTCAGATCTCGTCACAGCCTTGATAGAGTGGATAGGGGAAGGACATCTCCTATGGTGGTAGAGTCTAAGACTAGAGGACAGAGCCTCAGAATAGAGAGGTGTCCTTTGAGATCGGAGATGAGATGAAGCAAACTCATTGGGTCCAATGCCCTAATTCTGCTCCTATATCTTATGGTGTTATGGTCTTATTTCAACATTGAAGAGAAGTTGGGACAGGTACATGGATGGTAGGGATATGGAGGTCTTTGGTCTCAGTCAGGTCAATAGGAGTAGGCTGCTTAAATGGTTTTGGCATGGACTAGATGGGCCAAAGGGCCTGTTTTGTGCACTCAATCTCCTTTCTGTATCATTGCCAAGTTCATACCACCTTCCCATGTGTTTCAATGTTGTTAACAAGAACATTTCTATGTTAATACATCAAAAGATTGTGGTCTATCTGCTCTGTGATGTATCCTAGTTGGAAATACTCAAGATGAGGAGGTTGCTGGACAACATCAGAAGTTTTCTGTGGGTTGCACAATTCTTCTTTTGTAGATATAGTGGATTAGTAAAGAATAAATTCAGCACTAAGATATGTTGCGATTTATTGGAATTTTAAGAGTTGTTTTCTAATTAGCTCACAGAATAACTGTGTTCAGCCAACATAATGTTGTAATAAGTTTAAGAAGGTCCAAATTGATTGATGAGGAATGATGGGAATTAATGACAGATATTATCAGGTGAACACATTTGTATAAGTTCCTCTTGCAGATTTTAATGGATAGGCGATTGATGTCCCTGCTTAGATAGAAGAGGAAGAATTTTTTTTGGACTTCAGACAATTTTAAATCCAGTATGCACCAGCAAAAAGTAATACAGCCATATCTATCTGTATATGTATTTCCTGCAGACATTTTCAGGGATCATTGGGGTCTCTTTTCCAACCATCCGAGATATTTATCAGCAGCGCTGAGTACACAGTGCTTTTAGCATTGTCAATGTTCCCTCCCATCCATTCAACAATCTCTTCGAGCTTCTACCATCCTGCAGGAGATACCATAGCATTAGGACAAGGACTGTTAGGATGGAAAACAGCTTCTTCTCCCAGGCCATAAGAGGACTGAGCTCCCTGTCACCACCCAGGTCTTATTATGTGTGAAACACCAGTAGCATTATACTGGTTACTTTTTAACTTGTGTCATAAATGCACTTTATTATTTCTTAACTTATTTGTGGTAATATTGCCTTTGCCTTGCGTGTGAGTTGTATGTACTGTGTTGTGCATCTCGGTCCAGAGGAATGTTATTTCTTTTGGCTGTAAATACGTGCATGGTTGAATGACAATAAACTTGAACTTGAAGGTTTCCTGAGTTAAACCATGAACTGGCGCCTCTTTCCACAAATGCTGCTGTATTCGTTACGTTTTTCTGTTCTACTCCAGGTAGCTCCAGGTGCATTTCCGTTTCAGTCAGAGGATACAGCAAAAACTTGTGGAACATCATTGGTATTTAATTTTCACAGGGTAGACTGTCTAATCAGATTGATGCTGGATCGCAAGAAAAGGAATTTGTAGAATGCATATGAGATGGCTTTTTTAGAGCAGCTTGTGCACAAGTCTAATTAAGGAGCTTTTTTTTTTTTTTTTTTTTTAAACTTTTTTTATTGTTTTCAAATAGTTACAAAATAAAAGTGTATGAGAAAAAAAAAATGTTACCCAGCCCCCCTCCCCTTAACCCCTCCCCCCTAACATCCCTAAAAAAAAAAGAAAGAGAAAAAAAAAAAAAAAAAGGAATGCCTGGATATTGGAAGATCCCCACACGCTCCACGGAGTTCGTAATAACTTTGGTGTATGCATTTATTTCTTTCCCCAAGTAACCAATTATTTCATCTTCGGAGCACCTATATATTTAATCCTGTCTTTTGTAAATAAGGGCGCCAAATTTTCAAAAATGTTTCATATTTATCTCTTAAATTGTAAGTGATTTTTTCAAGTGGAATACAGCCATAGATTTCGTTCTTCCAACGATCTATACTTAGATATGTATCCGATTTCCAAGTCACTGCAATAGCTTTTTTGGCTACTGCCAATGCAATTTTTATAAATTCTTTCTGATATTTATTCAATCTGGCTATCGGTTTTATCCCTTCAATATTACCTAGTAAAAGTAATGTTGGGTTGTGTGGAAGTTGTATTCCAATGATTTGTTCCAGTAAAACTCTTAAATTTGTCCAAAAAGGTTGAATTTTGGAGCAGGACCAAGTAGAATGTAAAAAAGTACCAATTTCTTGGTTACATCGAAAACACTGATCAGATAGATTTGGGTTTAATTTGTTTATTTTTTGTGGTGTAATATATAGTTGATGTAAAAAATTGTATTGCACTAATCTTAATCGAACGTTTATTGTATTTGTCATACTCTCAAGACATAGTCTTGACCAGTTTTTTTCTTCAATTTTGATATTCAAATCACTTTCCCATTTTTGTCTTGACTTATGGACTCCTTGTTTAATTGCCTGTTTTTGAATCAAATTATACATACAAGAGATAAATTTTTTAATCTTTCCTTTTTGAATTAAAGTTTCTATTTCATTGGGTAATTAAGGAGCTTATGGTAAAGAAACCCTCAGGAGAAAGATCGAGATTGAGATGAGATGGAATTTCATTAGCCAGAGGATGGTGAATCTGTGGAATTCATTGCCACAGATGGCTGTGGAGGCCAAGTCACAAGGGTATATTTAAAGTGGAGGTTGATAGGTTTTTGATTAATAAGGGCGTCAAAGTTTATGGGGAGAAGGTAGGAGAATGGGTTTGAGAGGGATAATATCTCAGCCATGTTGGAATGGTGGAGCAGACTTGATAGATGAAATGGCTAAATCATGCTTCTGTGTCTTACCACCTCTGGCACCATTCACACAAGATGGAGGAACTCTTCTTCCTGAAAGGTTGAAAGAGTACAGAAATAAATTACAAGGATTTTGCTAGGGCTGGAGGACCTGAGTTATTAGGAAATATTGAATAGGTTAGGACTTTATTCTTTGGAATGTAGAAGACTGAGAGAAGATTGGCGAGGTATACAAAATTATGAGGGGTATAGATAGGGTAAATGCAAGCAGGCTTTTTCCACTGAGTGTGGATGGGACTACAACCAGAAGTCATGGGTTAAGGGTGAAGGTGAAAAGTTTCAGGAGAAAATGAGGGGATATTTCTTCATGTAGAGGGTCATGAGAGTGCAGAATGAACTATTGACACAAGTGGTGCATGTAAGCTTTGATTTCAACATTTAAGAGAGGTTTGGATAGGTACATGGGTGGTTGGGGAATGGAAGATTATGGTTCTATTACAGGTCTATGGAAGTAGGCAGTTTAAATGGTTCAGCATGGATTGGATGGGCAGAAGGGCCTGTTTCTGTGTTGTACTTGTACAATGTACTGTGTATGTTAATCAAAATGGCTTCTTTGGTTTGCTAGAGTAGGAATGCTTTTATGTTTGATAAGTGTTTTCTCTCGCAGTTGTTTAGCTTTGGACTTGCTGATATGGGGATTGTATTCATTTTTTAACCAATGGGGAATGTTATTTTGTCTTGTGAGGCTGGGAACTTGGGGGTTTCGCAGTCTTTTCAGGAGAGGCGGGAAGGAGACGCCGAGGAAGGTGGACGTGCGCTGCACTGCTCGGTCGACCACCGGGGTGGTCCCAGGTGTGAGGACGTGGAGGTCGGAGGCAAGTGACGAGGGGTCAAATGGTTCGATGGTTGAGCTCCAACAATGTGCACTAAACTGACTGAACTCTGATAAGTTGGTGCCTTTTACTTTATTTTCTTTTCCTTCATATATACTGTATTGCATAGTACTCTTTTAGGTTTAGTAAAATCTTTAAAGTGTATTCCATAACGGTATTTGGTGTGAGTTTGATATTGTGTGTGTACGCGCGGCACAAACTTGATTCTCACAGCACCTGCATGTACGGGAGGTGGGGTTGGTGAGTGGCTGGATCTCCTTTTCCCGTTGGGTAAGTGTTACATACTTTTCTATGACTCTATGACTCTATGTAACATTTCGTGAAGGTACCACTTACAATGTTGTATAGTAAGGAATTCAAACTTTGGTTCTTTGCAGCAATGGGACATGCTCCCAGAACTCACAAACCGGCCATTTTTTGGGATATCAGGGTTCCAAGGTTTTGCGGCGTTGGGAATGAGCCGATTCTAAGCTGGTGCTGCCAAATGAAATGTTGTGGGAGAAAACGGAATATCGAGAACAACAGATCAGCTGTCAGACTTGTCTGTACTCAGCAAACTGATCTCTCATTCTCTCTATGTCTTGTTGGTGGAGGAGTGTTTATTGCTGATTTTTGAGTTGGAAAATTCGGGACAAAAAGTGGATGTGGCAGATTTCAACATTGAAATTAGCGAGCATGTTTAGGTCCTGTTACTCTCCCCCCTCGCTGTGTGACGCCTCTCTGTCCCTTTATTAGGGAGAGAGCGAGCCTGTCATGTGTTGAATTGTTGAGTTTTTGTTGTACTGCAGATCATGGTCTTTTTTGGGGGTTTTGCAGTTGCTTGCTTGGTGGGTGGAGGGTGCTGATGAAGTTAGTGTGGGAGGAGTGAGAGTCACTAGTCTGCTTGTGCATGGGAGGGGTGGAGTAGGGGGGCTTTAGGGTTCTAAAGTTTGGGGTTCTGCTACAATCTTTGGGCACTCTTCTGTTTTGTGGATGTCTGTGAAGAACAAGAATTTCAGGTCATATATTGTATACATTCTCTGATAGTAAATGGAACTATTGAACTATTGTATGACCACAGTATGACCATACAGGAATGGAGATACAAGTCCCAGTTATATTGTACTTTGAAATACCATGTTCCCATCATTTACTGATCTTCGCATTCTTTGGTGGAAATTGTATGTTTGGGAAGTTTTGCTGAAGATTCGAAAAGGGACATACTTTGTCCTTTCTTTGTTTTAGAGCATGTAATTTCATTATAAATCTTATCTTTGACAGTTGGCCTCTGATGGAACAACCACATTATCCAAAATAATTTAAATTAGTTATTAAGATTTGTTTAAGCTGTTATTGTAAAATAATGTAAAATAATTCTCTATTTGGGATTTTGAAAGACCAACCTTCCCTCCCTCCACTCAATGCAGAATTATTTTAATTTTGTTTCTAGGCACAAGAATGGACCGAACAGATAAGCATTTGATCAAGGTTAAATTAGAAATTTAATGCTAACTTGCATTAGTTAATTAATGTTAGGCCACACTTGCCAGATTTAGTAAAATGTGCTATACATCATTATGAAGGAGCCTGCCCAAAGAACTGAACTCTGCAACCACAAGAGATCTGTGCAAAAGCTGTGAAAGTTCTTTAGAGTACGATTCTCTTTTACCTGTCAATCCTTGCCTATAGCAATTAAACAGAGAAAGCAGTAACTACATTTTAAAGGACACAGTCTACTGTGGCAAAATAAAAGGAAAGATTAATAAAGTTCTGACAGGGAGTTCTCTGAGAACTCTGAACTGTGCATTGTAGATTACTCCCCCTCCCCCTCCCTCTTCTTCCACAATAGCTAAAAGTTCTCAGTAATTAAATAAATGTGGAATAAATGGCTAACATCTGTAATGGTGACCACAAAACCATAAGATGGTAGTTAAGCCCTTTTGGCTTATTAACTTTCTTCAGAGAAGTAAATTATCACTTTTTATGGTCTGACCTCTCTGTGACTCAGATGTAGTTGGATCTTAACTCTAGAATGAGAGGGCAAATCCCATAGTTCCAAACCAAGTAGAAATGGTCAATCAATACTGGTCCCATCTCATTCCATGGATGAAATCTAACAAAAAGGCACACAATTCATCCTCCTGCTTTTCCCTTTTCCATTCCACATTCTTGCATCCTCCCCTCAGTTCAATTCAATTCAAATTTAATTGTTATTCAAGCATAAATGAATTCCCATGAACATAGCCGAAGGAGACTGTGTTACTCTGGGCGAAGGTGTGAAACAGGGTACCGGCAGTCACACAAAGCACACACAGCAGGTACAAGATAGAAAACACATGTAAGATATCAGTAAAATACAGCCATGGGAACAAAAGTAGTCCAGACCCTGTGTCCATGACTGCTGCAGAAATTTGCAGTTGACCACAATACAGATTGCCTTCTGCCGAGTGAACGCTGGCCTCAGCCTGGACGCTGTGCCACTCCGCCCCGAGTCCAGCACAATTGCTTTGACACCTCTCTCCGGGCGGCTGTAAGTCCTCGCTCTGACTGAGATCACAAGCTCCCCTCCGTCTGAACCTGCTTTCCATCAATAGATCAGTGAATTGGACTTGCAGCATTCCAAAAGGCTCGTATGATCACATTAATTGCGACTGAGATGGTCATTCGCTAATAAACTGCAGCCTGCTTCGTGCACTGGCTCCTCCAAGGCCCCTCTGCATCACGATCTGCACCAAGTCCAGCTCCTTCAGCTTCTCCGCCAATGAACAGCTCGCTGATGGGTTAAACCTGCAGAACTCTAAGCTCTAAAGGAGCACAGCTGTCCCTGATGACTACACCTGCGAAAGGTGCATCCAGCTGCAGCTCCTGACAAACCGTGTTAGGGAACTGGAACTGGAGCTGGATGAACTTCGGATCATTCGGGAGGCAGAGGCAGAAATAGACAGGAGTTTCAGGAAGATAGTCACTCAGGAGACAGGTAGTTGAGTGACTGTCAAGAGAGGGAAGGGGAATAGACAGGAAGAACAGAGCACCCCTGTGGCCATTCCCATCAACAATAAGTATACTGTTTTGGATACTGTTGGTGGGGACGACCTACCAGGGACAAGTTGTAGTGGTTGTGTCTCTGGCACCGAGACTGGACCCTCAGCTCAGAAGGGAAGGAGGGAAAAGAGGAGAGCAGTAGTGATAGGGGATTCGATAGTTAGGGGGACGGATAGGAGGTTCTGTGGAAGAGATCGAGAATCCCGGATGGTCTGTTGCCTCCCTGGTGCCAGGGTCTGCGATATCTCGGATCGAGTTCTCAGTATTCTCAAGAGGGAGGGTGGGCAGCTGGATGTCATGTTCCATGTAAGGACCAATGACGTGGGTAGGAAGAGTGAGGAGGTCCTAAAAGGTGAGTTTAGGGAGCTAGGTGCCAAGTTAAAGGACAAGACCTCCAGCATAGCAATCTCAGGGTTGCTACCAGTGCCACGTGCAGGTGGGTTTAGAAATAGTAAGATAGTGCAGATCAACACGTGGCTGAAGACATCGTGGGAGGGCTTCAGATTTATAGATAATTAGGCAGTTTTCCAGGTGGGACCTGTTCCGGCGGGACAGTTTATATCTGAACTGGAGGGGGACAAATATTCTTGCAGGTAGGTTTGCTGGAGAGGCTCCAGTGGATTTAAACTAGATATGAGGGGGGAGGAGAACCAGAGTGCAGGAACAGATGTATGGGAGAAGGAAGAAAAAGAAGACAGTAGAGTTGTTTGTACTGTTAGAGATAAACAGAGAGGAAGAGGTGGAGAATTTCTTAAATGCATTTATTTTAATGCTAGGAGCATTGTAAGAAAGGTGGATGAGCTTAGAGCATGGATTGATACCTGGAAATATCATGTTGTAGTTATTAGTGAAATATGGTAGCAGGAGGGATGTGATTGGCAACTAAATATTCCTGGATTTTGTTGCTTCAGGTGTGATAGAATTGGAGGGACAAGAGGGGGAGGTGTTGCGTTGCTTGTCAGATAAAATATTACAGCGGTGCTCTGGCAGAATAGATTAGAGGGCTTGTCTAGGGAGACTATTTGGGTGGAATTGAGGAATGGGAAAGGTGTAGTAACACTTATAAGGGTGTATTATAGACCACCTAATGGGGAGTGAGAATTGGAGGAGCAAATTTGCAAGGAGATACCAGATATTTGTAGTAAGCACCAGGTTGTGATTGTGGGAGATTTTAATTTTCCACATGTAGACTGGGAAGCCCATACTGTAAAAGGGATGGATGGTTTGGAGTTTGTAAAATGTGTGCAGGATAGTTTTTTACAGCAATACATAGAGATACCAACTGGAGAAGGGGCAGTGTTGGATCTTCTGTTAGGGAATGAAATAGGTCAGGTGACAGAGGTATGTGTTGGGGAGCACTTCGGGTCCAGTGATCACAATGCCCTAAGTTTCAATCTAATTATGGAGAAGGAGAGGACTGGATCCAGGGTTGAGATTTTTGATTGGAGAAAGGCTAACTGTGAGGAGATGTGAAAGGATTTAGAAGGAGTGGATTAGGACAATTTGTTTTATGGGAAGGATGTGATAGAGAAATGGCGGTCATTTAAAGGTGAAATTTTGAGGGTACAGAATCTTTATGCTCCTGTTAAGTTGAAAGGAAAGGTTAAAAGTTTGAGAGAGCCATGGTTTTCAAGGGATATTGGAAACTTGGTTAGGAAAAAGAGAGATATCTACAATAAATATAGGCAGCATGGAGTAAATCAGGTGCTCGAGGAATATAAAGAATGTAAGAAGAATCTTAAGAAAGAAATTAGAAAAGCTAAAAGAAGATACGAGGTTGCTTTGGCAAGTAAGGTGAAAATAAATCCAAATGGTTTCTACAGTTATATTAATAGCAAAAGGATAGTGAGGGATAAAATTGGTTCCTTAGAGAATCAGAGTGGACAGCTATGTGTGGAGCCGAAAGAGATGGGGGAGATTTTGAATAATTTCTTTTCTTCGGTATTCACTAAGGAGAAGGATATTGAATTGTGTAAGGTAAGGGAAACAAGTAGGGAAGGTATGGAAACTATGACGATTAAAGAAGAGGAAGTACTGGCGCTTTTAAGGAATATAAAAATCATTTCCTGCTTCCATCCAATGTGGACATGGTGGAGGATTACAAATACCTGGGGATACGAATTGACAATAAACTGGACTGGTCAAAGAACACTGAGGCTGTCTACAAGAAGGGTCAGAGCTGTCTCTATTTCCTGAGGAGACTGAGGTCCTTTAACATCTGCCGGACGATGCTGAGGATGTTCTACGAGTCTGTGGTGGCCAGTGCTATCATGTTTGCTGTTGTGTGCTGGGGCAGCAGGCTGAGGGTAGCAACAAACAGAATCAACAAACTCATTCGTAAGGCCAGTGATGTTGAGGGGGTGGAACTGGACTCTCTGACGGTGGTGTCTGAAAGGAGGATGCTGTCCAAGTTGCATGCCATCTTGGACAGTAACTCCCATCCATTCCATAATGTACTGGTTAGGCACAGGAGTACATCCAGCCAGAGACTCATTCCACCGAGATGTAACACTGAGCGTCATAGGAAGTCATTCCTACCTGTGGCCATCAAACTTTACAACTCCTCCCTCAGAGTGTCAGACACCCTGAGCCAATAGGCTGGTCCTGGACTTATTTCCACTTGGCATGATTAACTTATTATTATTTAATTATTTATGGTTTCATATTGCTATATTTCTTCACTATTCTTGGTTGGTGCGGCTGTAACGAAACCCAGTTTCCCTCAGGATCAATAAAGTATGTCTGTCTGTCTGTCTGATAAATCTCCAGGTCCTGACGGGATATTCCCTAGGACCTTCAAGGAAGTTGGTGTAGAAATAGCAGGGGCTCTGACAGAAATATTTCAAATGTCATTAGAAACGAGGATGGTGCCGGTGGATTGGCGTATTGCTCATATGGTTCCATTGTTTAAAAAGGGTTCTAAGAGTAAACCTAGCAATTATAGGCCTGTCAGTTTGACATCAGTGGTGGGTAAATTAATGGAAAGTATCCTTAGAGATGGTATATATGATTATCTGGATAGACAGGGTCTGATTAGGAACAGTCAACATGGATTTGTGCGTGGAAGGTCATGTTTGACAAATCTTAATGAATTTTTTGAAGTGGTTACAAGAAAAGTTGACAAGGGTAAAGCAGTCAATGTTGTCTATATGGACTTCAGTAAGGCCTTTGACAATGTTCCGCATGGAAGGTTAGTTAGGAAGCTTCAATCGTTAGGTATTAATATTGAAATAGTAAAATGGATTCAACAGTGGCTGGATGGGAGATACCAGAGAGTAGTGGCGGATAACTGTTTGTCAGGTTGGAGGCCGGTGACTAGTGGTGTGCCTCAGAGATCTGTACTGGGTCCAATGTTGTTTGTCATATACATTAATGATCTGGATGATGGGGTGGTAAATTGGATTAGTAAGGATGCAGATGATACTAAGGTAGTTGGCATTGTGGATAATGAAGTAAGTTTTCAAAGCTTGCAGAGAGATTTAGGCCAGTTAGAAGAGTGAGCTGAGCGATAGCAGATGGAGTTTAATGCTGATAAGCGTGAGGAGCTACATTTTGGTAGGAATAATCCAAATAGGACACACATGGTAAATGGCAGGGCATTCAAGAATGCAGTAGAACAGAGTGATCTAGGAATAATGGTGCATAGTTCCCTGAAGGTGGAATCTCATGTGGATAGGGTGGTGAAGAAAGCTTTTGATATGTTGGCCTTTATAAATCAGAGCATTGAGTATAGGAGTTGGGATGTAATGTTAAAATTGTACAAGGCATTGGTAAGGCCGAATTTGGAGTATTGTGTACAGTTCTGGTCACCAAATTATAGGAAAGATGTCAACAAAATAGAGAGAGTACAGAGAAGATTTACTAGAATGTTACCTGGGTTTCAGCAACTAAGTTACAGAGAAAGGTTGAACAAGTTAGGTCTTTATTCTTTGGAGCGTAGAAGGTTGAGGGGGGACTTGTTAGAGGTATTTAAAATTATAAGGGGGATAGATAGAGTTGACGTGGATAGGCTTTTTCCATTGAGAGTAGGGGAGATTCAAACAAGAGGACATGAGTTGAGACTTAGGGGGCAAAAGTTTAAGGGTAACTTTAGGGGGAATTTCTTTACTCAGAGAGTGGTAGCTGTGTGGAATGAGCTTCCAGTAGCAGTGGTAGAGGCAGGTTCGGTGTTGTAATTTAAAGCAAAATTGGATAGGTATATGTACAGGAAAGGAATGGAGGGTTATGGGCTGAATGCGGGTCAGTGGGACTATGTGAGAGTAAACGTTCAGCACGGACTAGAAGGGCCAAGATGGCCTGTTTCCATGCTCTAATTGTTATATGGTTATATTATTAATCTCCAGCAGGATCTTGTGATAATAAAAATGTGTTTTAAAAGGATGGTAGCACTCTTTGTTGGCCTGTAGAAGCTGCTGTGATTGAACACACTGCCATCTTACCAGAATTCTCCTCTTCTCCTCACTTGACTATCACCTCCCTCTGTTGCCCCTCCTCCCACCCTATCGGCCATGGTCCACTCTCCTCTCCTGTTAGACTCCTTCTTCTTCAGCCCTTTACCTTCTCCAACTGTTACCTGCCAGCTTCTCTCTTCACCTTCCTCCCACACTTGGTCTCACCTGTCACCTTCCAGCTTCTTTCTTCACCTTCCTCCCTCACCTGGTCTCACCTATCACCTGCTAGCTTCTCTCTTCACCTTCCTCCCTCACCTGGTCTCACCTGTCACCTGCCAGCTTCTCTCTTCACCTTCCTCCCTCACCTGGTCTCACCTGTCACCTGCCAGCTTCTCTCTTCACCTTCCTCCCTCACCTGGTCTCACCTGTCAGCTTGTACTCCTTCCCCTTCCCCTACCTTCTCACTCTGTCTTCTTCCCCCTTCCTTTCCAGTACTGATGCATGTTTTCAGCCCGAAGATGCTGCCCGACCTGCTGAGTTCCTCCAGCATTTTGTGTGGGTTACATTGTGGGTTGTTAATATCTTCTCAGAATTCTCCTGAAGCTCTCAAAATACTAAAAAATATGAAGGTTTAAGGGCGCAAGTGACGTGTTTAAGGGGAACCCAGGAAGGAATATCTTCACTGAGAGGGTAATCTGAGTGTGGTTCAAGCTGCCGGTGGAAGTGATGGATTTAGGATCGATCTCAACATTTGAGAGAAGTCTGGATAAATGTAAGGATGGGAGAGGTTCCAAACAACTGGCTTATTGATTATTACAGAATGTATGTCTCTCTGGTGCTTCCCACTCCTTCCCCTTTTCCCAACCATGATCTCCCTCTCCCTTTCCCCTTCCCACTCTCAGACCACAGTAGAGACCCAGATCAGAATCAGGTGTATTATCACTCACATATGTTATAAAATTTGTTTTTTTTTTCAGCAGCAGTACAGTGCAATACATAAAATTTCTACAGTACTGTGCAGAAGCAACCTAAGTCTCTTACACAGTACAGTTCAAACAGAAGCCTTATACTTTTTTCTCTATAAAATGCCATTGATTCTAGTATTTGACAGGCAAATGAATCAATCAGGTGTCATCCCCTGGGAAGAAGAAAGAAAATATAAAATTAACTTGTTAAGAAAGCGCTCTCTGCAATGCTCCCTCAGCATGGCCCAATAAAAACTGTATTCCTATGTTATGAATACAATTTTGCATCCAGAAGGACAGAACGTGGACAGCTGGAAAGACTCAGTGGCCACTTTATTAGGTACACCTGCTCATTCATGCAAATATCTAATCAGCTAGTCATGTGGCAGCAACACAATGCATAAAAGCATGCAGGTATGGTCAAGAGGTTCAGTTGTTCAGACCAAACATCAGAATGAGGAAGAAAAGCAATCTAACTGACTTTGACTGTGGAATGATTGTTGGTGCCAGATGGGGTGGTTTGAGTAATCCAGAAACTGCCGACCTCATGGGATTTTGCACACACAACAGCCTCTAATGTTTACAGAGAATGGTGTAAAAATAGCAAAAAGAAAACATCCAGTGAGCAGCAGTTCTTTGTTTGAAAACACTATGTTAATGAGAGAGGTCAGAGGAGAACGGCCAGACTGGTTCAAGCTGACAGGATGGTGACAGTAACCTTGACTCTCTGTGGTTAAGAAGGCATACGGTGCTTTGATCTTCATCAATCGTGGGATTGAGTTTAAGAATTGAGAGGCAATGTTGCAGTTATATAGGACCCTGGTCAGACCCCACTTGGAGTACTGTGCTCAGTTCTGGTCACCTCATTACAGGAAGGACGTGGAAACCATAGAAATGGTGCAGAGGAGATTTACAAGGATGTTGCCTGGATTGAGAAGCATGCCTTAGGAGGATCGGTTGAGTGAACTTGGCCTTTTTGTCTGGAGTGACAGCTGAGAGGTGAGAGGTGACCTGATAGAGGTGTATAAGATGATGAGAGGCATTGATCGTGTGGATAGTCAGAGGATTTTTCCCAGGGCTGAAATGGCTAGCACAAGAGGGCATATCTTTAAGGTGCTTGGAAGTAGGTACAGAAAAGATGTTGGGGTAAGTTTTTACGCAGAGAGTGGTGAGTGCGTGGAATGGGCTACTGGCGGCAGTGGTGGAGGCGGATACGATAGGGTCTTTTAAGAGACTCCTGGATGGATACATGGAGCTTAGATAAATAGAGGGCTATAGGTAAGCCTGGGTAGTTCTAAGGTAAGGACATGTTCGGCACAGCTTTGTGGGCCGAAGGGTCTGTATTGTGCTGTAGGTTTTCTATGTTTCTGTGTAACTCAAATAACCACACGTTACAGTGGTGTGAAAAAGAAAATCTTTGAACGCACACGTTGCAACTTGAGAGGTGAAGGACCATGAAGCTAAGAGTAACTAGTGCACTTTTATGTTGGGATTGGCTTTGTCTTGCTGGTGACAAAGGTCAGAAGATGCTGAAATGCAGTTGAAAAGTGAGAGAATAATAATTTTTTCACACTGCATAAAATTCTTAAGGATGCCTGAATGTGGTCTGCAGTTCACTGTCTTGATTGCAATGAGATCCAAGGATATGCGTGCCTTTTGTCATTTTGCAGTGGGATCATTACCTGCATCCATTAGGAGTTTGAAAAGTGACCTTACTCAATTTCATACCCAGTGTGTTTTAATTAGGTACTGAATTTTGCTGTTAATATGTGAATGTGAGATATTATTCTGAATAAAATTCGATCTAACTGTGTGTGAAATTTTCTTTGAGAGTGAGCTTTACACTCGAGGCAGCTTTTTCTTTTATTCTACTCTCTCTCATTATTTCCTTCACGTGTCTATACTTTCCAAATATTCTTCATACAAATTCATGCAAAGTTTTTTTTTGTCAAAGTTCCCTGTACAATTCTCAGTAAAAAAAATTCAAGACCCTAAAGGAATTGCTTAAAATTTACGAGAGTCCAATTTTTCATATATTCTCGAGGCGTAGTTAAAAAGGACTGACGCTAAATTAAATGGGATTTCAAATATGTTTCATTTTAATACCACAGAATCACAACAAATTCATTAATATTTCTAAATTTGACAATTATTTTCAATAGAATTTAGTGATAGAAATATAATTATTTCAATGAATACAGAAAGGTCTGCTTTGTTAACTTTTGCACATTGCAGCCAATTTTCATCTTGCTGAATTTAAAAAATCAGGCCCAGAAAAACCTTCAATTAGTTTAAAAGAAGTGACAGAGCAACACACAAAATAAGACCTTAAGACATAGGAGCAAAATTAGGCCATTGGACCATCCAGTCTGCATTGTCGTTCCATTATGGACGGTTCATTACCTGCTCACAACCCCATTCTCCTGTTTTCTTCCCATAACCTTTGACACCCTGATTAATCAAGAACCTGTCAACCTTCACCTTAAATATACCCAGTGACTTTGCCTCCACAACCATCTGTGGCAATGAATTCCACAGATCCACCATCATCTGACTAAAGACATTTTTCCACCTCTCTGTTCTAAACGGATGTTCCTCTATTCTGAGGCTGACCCCTCTAGTTTTAGGCTACCCCATAATAGGAAACATCCTCTCTACATCTACAGTATCTTGGCCTTTCAATATTCGATAGGTTTCAATACGATCCCCCTCATTCTTCTAAACTCTGGTGTAAACAGGCCCAGAGCCATCAAATTTTCCACCCTTTCATTTTTGGGATCATTCTCGTGAACAACTCTGAACTCTCTCCAAATCCAGCAATTATTTTCTCAGGTAAGGAGCCAAACACTGCTCTCAAAACTCCAAGAGAGGCCTCACCAGTGCCTTATAAAGCCTCAACGTTACATCCTTGCTTTTATATCCTAGTCCTCTGGAAAAGAATGCCAACATCTCCATTGCCTTCCTCACCACTGACTCAACCTGTAAATTAACCTTTGGGGATTCCTGCACCAGGACTCCCAGTGCCTTTGTACCTTGGATATTTGTTTTTTATCCCCATTTAGAAAATAGTCCATGCCTTTATTCCTTTTACCAAAGTGCATGATCATACACTATATTCCTTCTGCCACTTCTCTGCCCTTTCTCCAAAACTGTCTAAGTCCTTCAGCAGACACCCTGCTTCCTCAACACTTTAATTCCCCTCTGCCTATCTTTGTATTGTCTGCAAATCTGGCCACGAAGTCATCAATTCCTTATCCACAGGCCCCTGTGGAACATCACTAGTCACTGGCAACCAATCAGAAAAGGTTCTCTTTATTCCCACCCTTTTTCTCTTGAGCTTGTCAGCTGTGGTTGGCTGCTCATTTAGAAGGAAAACTCTGATCTCAAACCTCTGCTGACTCGAGGCTATACCCACTCATGGGGAAGGCTTCAGGAATAAACTCCCAAGGGAAAAGCCTGGAGCTGGAGTCCCTAAGGCAACTCCTGCAGCTGGTGCCAAACTGTGTCGGTCTCTGCTATTCATCAGATGTGTGGAGAGGAGGACGCTTGCTCTCCATATCACACTGCCCAGGCTTGTGTTTGCAGACAGCTAGGACGCATCATCTACAGTCGACCCTGACCAACTCTCTCCTCCAGCCAATCATCCAATAATCTATCCATGCTGGTACCTTTCCTGTAGTACCCTGGGTTTTTATCTTTTTATGCAGCCTCGTGTGTGGTACCTTGTCAAAATCCTTCAGAACATCCACTGACTTTCCTTTATCTGTCCTGCCTGTTATTTTCTCAAAGACTTTCAACAGAGTTGTAAGGAAAGATTTCCCGTTAAGGAAACCATGCTGACATTGGCCTATTTTGTCTTCTGCCTCCAAGTACACATGACGGACGCTAGTTAGAAACTTCAGCAGCATAGTGTCAAGGGAAATCCCATTTATTTTCTCGATTAGTTTTTATTCTTTAAGAGTTATCCCAATTAACTGCCTGCCCCGATTAATTGAAGGCCCAATTAACGGGAACCACTGTATTTAGGAAATGTGAATGATTTTTATACAGCAGAGGGTCTGAGTTGCCCAGGTTCTGCAGAGCTGTCAGTGTCATTTCCTGCATGAAGCTGACCATGGGTGAGGTGAAAATTAAGCAGAGATGAAGGTTTGCTGCAGTTGCACCTTTAGAGGATCACGATATGGATATACCAACAATCTGGAAGGCAACAGGAAACACAGAGGGAGATAAACATGCAGCTGATGTATATAGTATGACAGTGAAAAGGATTTGATTGAGCCCCCAGAAAAACCCTCAAAATATCCAGCGGTTGTGCTTTTCTTATATAGGTCCATCTGTTACATCTTCAATTTCATACCAGTGACAAAAATCACTGCTTTTAGAACACAAAGGCATGCAACTGACCCTATTTACCAACTGTTTGATCCAAGCACGGTGTAGTGTTTAACGTCCACACAAGTGATTGACGCTAGTTAGAAACTTCGGCAAGTCTACTGTCCCCAGTTAAGCAGCATACTGACCCAAGTAAACAAAGGGAATCCCAGTTATTTTCTCGATTAGTTTTTGTTCTTTAAGATTTGGTACAAATGAGTGGCTGCCCTGATTAACCATTGGTCTAATTAATTGGAATCCTCTGTATGTATATATCTAGTGCAAAAGTCCTAGATAAAAATAATCTAGGTGCAGGTAAAAATAATTCTGTAAAGCAAAGACTTTTTCAAAAATAATGAAATGAAAAGTTTCTAAATATCAATAAATTTACTATAAAGAACAGTAAACAGTAAAAACTAAATCAAATCAATATTTCAACCATGAAAAAAAATCGCTGATGCTGGATATCCAAAGCAACACACGTGAAATACTGAAGGAACTCAACAGGTTAGGCAGCATCTATGGAAAAGAGTAAACAGTCAACATTTCAGGCCAAGACCCTTCATCAGGCCTGGAAGAGAATATGGAAGGACTCGGATTAAGAAGGTAGGGGGAGAGGAGGAAGAAATTCCAGGTGGTAGGTCATAGATGAAACTAGGAGAGAGGGAAAGGATGAAGTAAAGAGCTGGGAAGTAGATTGGTAAAATAAATAGAGGGCTGGAGAAGGGGGATTCTGATAGGAGAGGATAAAAGATCATGGAAGAAATGGATGGGGGAGGCATACCGGAGGGAGGTGATGGGCAGGGAAGAAAAGTGTGGTTTCATCATTGCAACAGAGGAGGGCATTGCCTGACATGTCGGAATGTGAATAGGAAGGAGAATTGAAATGGGTGGCTACCGGGAAATCCCGGTGTTTGTGATGGACAGTGAGAAGGCGCTCGACCAAGCAGCTTCTCAATCTACGTTGGGTCTCACTGACATCTGGGAGGTCACATGAGGACCACCAAATATAGTAGGTAACCCCAACAGATTTGCAGGTGAATTATCACCTCACCTGGAAGGACTGTTTGGTACCCTGAATGTTAGTGAGGGAGGAGATGCAGGAGCAGGTGCGGCACTTGTTCCCCTTGCAAGATAAGCACTAGGAGGGAGATCACTATGGAGGGACAAGTGTCAAATATTGATCAAATCAATATTTGGTGTGACCACCCTTTGCCTTTAAATGCATCAATTTTCTTTGGTACACTGTCATAAAGTTTTATAAGAAAATCAGCTGGTAGGTTGTTCCAAGCATCTTGGAGAACTTGCCACTGTCGTTCTGCAGACTTTGGCTGTCTCGCTTGATTCTGTGTCTTCTGGTAATCCCAGTCAGTTTCAATGGTGTTGAGATCTGTGGAGGCCATACCATCTGAAACCATATAAAAAATCTTGGGTGCCTGAGACTTTTGCTCAGTACTGTAAACACACACACATATGCAGATATATATAAACATCTCAGTGCTTAAAAGTAATACTCCTCAACTCCCTTGATACTTCAATCAATTACCTTAAGTCTGATCCTTTTCAATATTGACATCTCCTGCAAATGGAATCGCTTTCTGAATACTTACAATATCAAAATTACTTACAATGTGGTACAATTTGGCTTTCCCAGAATACCATTTCCTGTAGATAAATACCGAGGAGTGAATGAAATTTTGATATTTGGGTAGAAGCATCAAAATAAACCAATCCTATTAGAAACATAGAAACATAGAAAATAGGTGCAGGAGTAGGCCATTTGGCCCTTCGAGCCTGCACCGCCATTCAGTATGATCATGGCTGATCATCCAACTCCGAACCCTGTACCTGCTTTCTCTCCATACCCCCCTGATCCCTTTAGCCACAAGGGCCATACCTAACTTAAATCCTATTGTGACCTGATGGGATCCACACATACAACACTTCAGGCAATTTGCTTCTCTCTAACTCTGGGAGCCCAAGACTATCGTGACATTCTGACACATGGCCAAGGAGAATCCCGGGAACCCGGCTTTCCTGGCTTAAAGTTCTCAGCTTAACAAATGGAAACATTGAGGAGCCTGACACAGAACTTCAATCAAAAACTTTGCAGAACTCTTTCATGAATTGGAATGCGTACATTTGACGAGAAAAATAATGAGAGTGGGTACAATAATGAGATGAATGTGCCTTGAGTATCATTACTCAAAGTGAAGACCATCCATCATTTGACTGAATTTATTCTGGGAGCCTTCTGCAGAATGACACTGCATGATCATCAGTGTTAACAAATAACCCGAGGGGAGTAACTGCTTAGAGCTTATCTATTTAATTCTGAAGATTATATATTGGATTATGCGCTTTCATGGTCAGTACTCTGCGGTCTAATTCTGACTTTTCCTGAAACCTCCTGTACTTGTAAATGAAATCACATAAGATCCAAAACTGCACTATTCATTTTGACGTGCTTGACATTTTCCTAGCATCAGGTGTGCATCAAATGACACTATTATTTACGTAATGGCCACTTCCATCTCTAAAGACATAAATTTAAACTGTCTCAGAAGATCTTGGAATTCATATTAATTTGTTGCTTTTCTGGCTATTTAAAGAGACACACTGGCGAAAATGGAAGAACTGACTGGGCTCTTTCAGAAGGCATTGTTACTGAAAAGATACCTTTCTCAGATGTACAACAGATGAGCAGAGTTTTTTTTAGTTACCATATAGTTGCTGATGCCAATTGCTCTGTGTGTGACCTCAAGAAGCCGCAGAGAACTGTGGTCACAGATTAGCTAATCATATAACCAGTATTTCCTCTATGGACTCTCTCTATCCTTCTCTTTGCCTCAGTAAAGCAGCCAGCATAATCAAAGACCCCACCTACCTCGGACGATTTCTCTTCTCCCCTCTTCCATTGGGCATCATCATTATGTGGCATGTTGTATGACATGGGCGGTCACGGTCACATGATTATGATTGTCCGATTGTCCTTAGCAAATTTTTCTACGACTTTTTCGACAACATCTTTCGCTAAACAGCATTTAACCAACTCAGGAGCTCTAAGATCCTTGCACAGGCCAAAAGAGCTCATTACAGTGCATGATAGAGTTGACAGAATGAGAGACGAAACAACTCAAGTGGTGCAGTGCCAGATGAGAGAGGAAGGGAAGGTTTGTTAATCGCTGTTGAAGGATATGAATAAGAAGAAAGAAAATCTTTAAAAATTACAAGAAATATGAGATATAGTGTGACTTGTGATTTCTCATTCTTCATTCCTCATTCAGGAGTCCTTGAAAGTTAATTTTCAGGTCAAGTCAGTGATGAGGAAGGCAAATGCAATGCTAGCATTCATTTCAAGAGGATGAAAATATAACAAGGATGTAATGTTGAGGCTTTATTAGGCACTGTTAAGGCTTCATTTGGAGTACTGTGAGCTGTTTTGGGTCCCTTATCTAAGAAAGGATATTGACATTGGAGAGGGTTCAGAGGAAGTTCATGAGAATGATACCAGGATTGAAAGGGTTACCATAAGAATACTGATTGATAGCTCTGGACCTGTATTCACTGGAATTCAGAAAAATGAGAAGGGAACTCATTGAAACCTATCGAATATTGAAAGGCCTCGATAGAGGGGATGTGGAGAGGATATTTCCCATGATAGGGGAATCTGAGACCAAAGGGCAGAGCCTCAGAATAGAAGGAAGTCCATTTAGAATGTATATAGGCTGAATTTCCTTAGCCAAAGAGTGGTGACTCTGTGGAGACCAAGTCATTGGGGATATTTAAGGCAGAGGTTGATATATTCTTCATTCATCAAGGCGTGAAGGGTTACGGGTAGAAGGCAGGAGATTAGGGCTGAGAGGGAAAATGGATCAATCATGATGAAATGGCAGAGCTGACTCAATGGTCCAAATAGCCTAATTCTGCCCCTATTTCTGTGGTCTTATGGGCTTATAATGCATTGTAATTGTTAGAAAAATAAAAATGTTGGCAAGACTCAAGAGATGGGGTAACATCTGTGGGAAAAATGAGTTAATATCATAGGTTGGTGACCTGTAACCAGAACAATCCTGTTGTGATAAAGTCTGCTTTCTGTCTGAAATTGTTTAATTGACCGCATGTCCTGAAGTCAATCATGTACTAACTAAAACAATGAGATGATCTTTCTCGTTCACCATGACTTTCTTTGGGGTAGGAAGATTGAAGTGGGAGCATGATGGAGAATTAAAATGAAAGCTGGAAGGCTTATTGGCTGAACAGAGATAGTCTGAAAAATGGTCGCCCAATCTGAGTTTGGTATCCGCAACGTAAAGGAGACCACCAGACAATCTGCTCAAAGAACTCAACAGGTTGAGCAGCATTTGTGGGAGGAAAGGAATTGTCAGGGTTCGGTTTTGACTTGAAACATCAATAATTCCTTTTACAGCTACCACAATCGTATAGCAGTTGGTGTAACACTTAATAGCACCAGCAATTGGGGTTAATTTCCCACCACTGTCTGTAAAGAGTTTGTAGGAAAGTGGATGAAGGGAAGGCAGTGGATGTTGTCTACATGGACTTCAGTAAGGCCTTTGACAAGGTCCCGCATGGGAAGTTAGTTAGGAAGATTCAGTCGCTAGGTATACATGGTGAGGTAGTAAATTGGATTAGACATTGGCTTAATGGAAGAAGCCAGAGAGTGGTAGTGGAGGATTGCTTCTCTGAGTGGAGGCCTGTGACTAGTGGTGTGCCACAGGGATCAGTGCTGGGTCAATTGTTATTTGTCATCTGTATCAATGATCTGGATGATAATGTGGTAAACTGGATCAGCAAATTTGCTGATGATACAAAGATTGGAGGTGTAGTGGACAGTGAGGAAGGTTTTCAAAGCTTGCAGAGGGATTTGGACCAGCTGGAAAAATGGGCTGGCAAATGGCAGATGGAGTTTAATACAGACAAGTGTGAGGTATTGCACTTTGGAAGGACAAACCAAGGTAGAACTTACAAGGTAAATGGTAGGGCACTGAGGAGTGCTGTAGAACAGAGGGATCTGGGGATGCAGAAACATAATTCCCTAAAAGTGGCATCACAGGTAGATAGGGTAGTAAAGAGAGCTTTTGGTACATTGGCCTTCAAAATCAAAGTATTGAGTATAAGAGTTGGAATGCTATGGTGAGGTTGTGTAAGACATTGGTGAGGCCGAATTTGGAGTATTGTGTGCAGTTTTGGTCACCAAGTTACAGGAAGGATATTAATAAGGTTGAAAGAGTGCAGAGAAGGTTTACAAGGATGTTGCTGGGACTTGAGAAACTGAGTTACAGAGAAAGGTTAAATAGGTTAGGACTTTATTCCCTGGAACGTAGGAGAATGAGGGGTGATTTGATAGAGGTGTATAAAATTATGATGGGTATAGACAGAGTGAATGCAAGCAGGCTTTTTCCACTGAGGCTAGGGGAGAAAAAAAAAACAGAGAACATGGGTTAAGGGTGAAGGGGGAAAAGTTTAAAGGGAACATTAGGGAGAGCTTCTTCACACAGAGAGTGGTGGGAGTGTGGAATGAGCTGCCAGATGAAGTGGTAAATGTGGGCTCACTTTTAACATTTAAGAAAAACTTAGACAGGCACATAGATGAGAGGGGTATGGAGGGATATGGTCCAGGTGCAGGTCAGTGGGACTAGGCAGAAAAATGGTTTGGCACAGCCAAAAGGCCTGTTTCTGTGCTGTAATGTTCTATGGTTCTCTGATTTAATTCTCCCTGTAATTGTGTGGGTTTCCAGGCATACCAGTTGCACTAGACGTACAAGTTGTGGGCATTCTACGTTGGCGCTGGAAGCGTGGCGACACTTGAGGGCTGCCCCCAGCACGTCCTCGGATTGTGTTGCTCACTGAAGCGAATGACGCATTTCACTGTATGTTCCGATGTGCAGGTGTAAAGCTATTCCTTTACTTTAATCTCCCTGAAGTTTCTGCCACAAAACAACAAATTTCATGATAATAAACCAGATTCTGATTCTGATCCAAGCTCAACTGTAATTATCATCCAACTATACAGCTAAATGAAGCAGCATTCCTCTGGGGCCAAGGTGCAAAAAACATTACCAGCAGCACACAGTACAAATACAGTTTCAGATAAACACAGTCACAAATTACAAAAAAAATACAGCCCTAGTCCCTGAGTAATCCTGGTCTAGAGTATTCTTTCAGCGAGTGAGCACTAGTGAGCAACGCTGAGCAAACACTAGAGAGCAGCACCGACAGGAGGGGGCCAGGCCTCAGCTCAGTACAGATTCCAATGCACCCCAAAGAGGCTCTACCACACCGCCTTGACATATCCTATCCTGGGTGGCTCCAACAGGAGAGCCTGCAGATTTGGCCTAGTCCTTGCCACAACCAAGGCAATATAGCTCCCTCACAGATGATCTTGCCAATGAATCAGTGAACCCGACTTACAGTATACAACATTAACAACGTCCAACAGAAACTTGTGAACCCATTGAATTCTGATTCTGACCTGCTGAGCTCTTCCAGCAGATTGTCCGTTGCTCCAGGTTCCAGTATCTCGCACCTCTGCAGACAAGACCAAATTATGAACACTTGATGTGATTCATTAGGGTCAGAGCTGTCTCTGTTTCCTGAGGAGACTGAGGTCCTTTAATATCTGCCGGACGATGCTGAGGATGTTCTACGAGTCTGTGGTGGCCAGTGCTATCATGTTTGCTGTTGTGTGCTGGGGCAGCAGGCTGAGGGTAGCAACAAACAGAATCAACAAACTCATTGGTAAGGCCAGTGATGTTGTGGGGGTGGAACTGGACTCTCTGACAGTGGTGTCTGAAAAGAGGATGCTGTCCAAGTTGCATGCCATCTTGGACAATGACTCCCATTCACTCCATAATGTACTGGTTAGGCACAGGAGTACATTCAGCCAGAGACTCATTCCACTGAGATGTAACACTGAGCATCATAGGAAGTCATTCCTACCTGTGGCCATCAAACTTTACAACTCCTCCCTTGGAGTGTCAGACACCCTGAGCCAATAGTCTGGTCCTGGACTTATTTCCACTTGGCATGATTAACTTATTATTATTTAATTATTTATGGTTTTATATTGCTATATTTCTTCACTATTCTTGGTTGGTGCGGCTGTAACGAAACCCAATTTCCCTCAGGATCAATAAAGTATGTCTGTCTGTCTGTAGACTGGAATGAGCACAGGCGAATTCATTCCTGCTTCACCTGTAAAGACTCTTTGCTTCCCTTGCTGGTGAGAAGAGAAGACACAAAGTGGCAGGTGTTTTAGCTCCTAAAGGATATAGAGTGTGATTTATGAGGAAAATAATGATTCTCGTCTCATTGATTGTTGGTAACTAATGCTACTAAGAAAAAAATACAGGAGCACAAATTAGTTTAAAAAATCTGTTTAATGATTTCTCCTTTCTCAGTACAAACTACACACAGTGACCACTTTATTAGTACTGTAGTGGAACCCTCCCCGTGGCCTTGAGCTGCTGTAGCCCATCCACTTCAAGGTTCGGTGTGTTGTGCATTCAGAAACGCTCTACTGCACACCGCTGTTTTAACACATGTTTATTAGAGTTACTGACACCTTCCGATCAGCTTGAACCTGTCTGCCCATTCTTGTTGTGTCTGTACAAATGCATATCAATTAAATAAAAACACACATTCGGAGGTGAGGTTAACTGGTATATTTACTTTGCAGAGAGAAAGAGAGAGAGAAACAGATCAATGCACATGGGTAAGTTATCAATCAAAGTAATGCTAAGGGGAGTCAGTGCGCAAAAAGCAATAGATCCATACATTGTACTTCCTCCCCCTACAGATTAATGTAACATAAAGATGTATATGTAGCAAAACATTCAAAATTCAGGTTGCAGTCATCACTGGAATTCCCTTTCTGGGATTGAAAATGGACACAAAGGGCGGGTGATCTATCACTAGCATAAACTTTTGTCTGTAGAGGTAGTGGTAAAACTTCTTGATTCTCCATACCAGACTAAGCACTTCTCTCTCAACCTGTGCTTAGTGGTGTTCGGTGCCCGTCAGTGATCTTGAAGCAAACACAATTGGGGATTCAGATCCATCTGAATAGGATGAGTAGGCTACGGTCAATTATGGATAACTCTGAACATCCTCTACATAGCACCATCCAGAGACAGAGAAGCAGTTTCAGCGACAGGTTACTATCGATGCAATGCTCCTCAGACAGGATGAAGAGGTCAATACTCCCCAATGCCATTAGGCTTTACAATTCTACCGCCAGGACTTAAGAACTTTTTAAAAGCTATTATTAATGCTTTTTGAGATAGTGATTTAGATGCATATCATATTCTTTACTGAGTTAAGTATTGTATGTAATTAGTTTTGCTACAACAAGTGTATGGGACATTGGAAAAAAGTTGAATTTCCCCATGGGGATGAATAAAGTATCTATCTATCTATCTTTCATAATATGTAACAAAATGGCTTCAATGTCAAAAGGGGAGGCATCACATGCCAATCGAATGGGCAGGGATGGATCTTAACGGGTGAGCAGTTCATCGGATGTTATCAGTCTCTTTCTTTCCTTGAATGCATTTTCACATCTTTCTGACCATTCCCACTTTGCTCCTGTCTATAACCATGCATTCAATGGATGCAGTACAGTAGCAATGTTTGGGAGAAACTGATAGTAGTAGCTTACAAGGCCAAAATATGGGTGCCTGTAACAGTGCTTCAATTGTCTCTTGTGACTTATGGAAGCCATGCTTGTCAATGACATGTCCACAGTATGAGATTTTGTTTGTGAAAAGCTCACATTTCTCTCTCTTTGCACACAGACCATACTCACTCAGCCTGGTAAGCTCTTTATCAAGGTTCTGGAGGTGCTTGTCACTACTTTTGCCAGCCACAATGTGTCATTGAAGTAACATTGTGTTCTTGAGATATCTTGGAGCACTTCTTCCATTGCTCTTTGCCAAATTGCTGGAGCTGATGCGGCACCAAAGACAAGATGGATATACTGGAACAGTCCCTTGTGAGTGTTGATAGTGAGGAACTTCCTGCTTGACTCCTCAATCTCCATTTGCAGATAGGCTTGTGACAAGTCAATCTTTGAAAACCTCTCCCTGCTAGTCAATGTCTTCTATTCATGGCGAGGATACTGCACAGTATGCATCACTGGGTTCACGCTCACCTTGAAATCCTCGCATATGCAAATGGCTCTAGTCTTCCCTTCCTTTATCACTGGGACAATGGGCACGGCCTAGTCACTCTACTCCACCTTGGAGAGAATTCCAGATGCCTCCAAGCTCTGCAGTTCTATGTCCACGTAGTGCATAAGACACTGGACACACTTTATGGAACCTTGGTGTTGCTGTTTCAGCCAGTTCGATTCAGGCTGTCATGCCTCTGTGTTTACCAATCCCCTTCTCAAACACCTTCTCATTAGTATTAAGCAGCTGTGCCAGTCTCTGGTTAGTTCTACCGTTTGGGCTGCTGTTGGCTGTTGATGTCACACTGAGAGCTTTGATTGAGTACCAGTCTAGCTGAATTTTTCTCAATCGTTCACGTCCAAAAAGTGCTGGCCCTTCACTTTTCAATACATAATCCCACCCTTCCCCATCCCTGCACCATTTCCCATCCCCTTTTCCCTCTCTCACCTTTATCTCCTTGCCCGCCCATCACCACCCACTGGTGTTCCTCCCCCCTTTTCTTTCTTCCATAGCCCTCTGTCTCTTTCACCAATCAACTTCCCAGCTCTTTACTTCATCCTGTCACTAGCGTAAACTTTTGTCCATAGAAGTAGTGGTGGAACTTCTTTATTCCCCGTACCAGACGAAGGGCCTCTCGGTTGATCTGTGCCTAGTTGCGTTCTGCGCTTGTCAATGACCTTGAAGCAAATGTTCGGATCCATCTTTCATAGTGTGTGAAAAAATGGCTCCAATGCCATAAGGGAACATATTGCACATCAGTCTGATGGGCAGAGATTGGTCATAATAGGTGAGCAGTTCATTGGATGCTATTAGTCTCTTTGTTTCCTTGAATGCTTTCATCTTTCTGACCATTCCCACTTTGCTCCTGTCTGTAACAGTGCTTTCAATGGATGAAGCACTCTAACAATGGTTGGGAGAAACCCATGGTAATAGTTTACCAGGCCCAAGCATGACCTGAGCTGTGACACATTTTCTAGTTTGGGTGCCTGCAGCACTGCTTCAATCTTCTTGTGAATTATGTAAGCCAATTTCATTCTTGAAAAACTCACATTTCTCTCTCTTTGTGCATAGACCATACTCACTCAGCCTGGTGTGCACGTTACCAAGGTTCCGGAGGTGCTTTAAATCACTCTTGCCGGTCACGATGATGTCATCAAGGTATCATTGTGTTCCTGGGATATTCTGGAGTACTTGGTCCATTGCTCTTTGCCAAATTGCTGGAGCTGATGCGACGCCAAAGACAAGACGACTCTACTAGAACAGACCCTTGTGAATGTTAATTGTGAGGAACTTCCTGCTTGACTCCTCAACCTCCATTTGCAGATAGGCTTGTGACAAGTCAATCTTTGAAAACCTCTCCCTTCTTCCAAAGATGCAAAAATGTCTTCTTTTCATGGCAGAGGATATTGCACAGTAGGCAGCACTGGGTTGACGCTCACCTTGAAATCCCCACGTATGTGAACAGCTCTGGCCTTCCCTTTCTTGATCACCAGGACAATGGGCATGGCCTTGGAGAGAATGCCAGATGCCTCCAAGCCTCCAAGTTCAGCATTCACTTTAGGACATAGTACATAAGGCACTGAACATGCATTCTGGAATCTTGCTATTGCTACTTCAAACAGTTCAATTCAGGCTTTCATACCTTTGAGTTTACCAATCCCCTTCTCAAACACCTTCTCATTATCATTAAGCAGCTGTGCTTGTCTTTGGTGAGTGCTACCATTTGGGCTGCCGTTGCCTGGTGATGCCACACTGAGAACTTTGATTGTGTGCCAGTCTAGTTAGACTTTTCTCAACCATTCATGTCCAAAAAGTGCTGGCCCTCCACTTTTCAAGACATAAAGCTTTAACTGCTGTGTTTTTTGCCTCCATATGTCACATTTGCTTTCATTTTGGCTTCGGTAGACCCTTTTCAGCTGTGTAGGCCTTTAGCATCACTGAGGAATTTTCTAAAGGCAGCTTAGCAAAGAGTCTGTAGTCAGCCTCTGAAATTATAGACAGTCAGACATACTTTATTGATCCCGAGGGAAACTGGGTTTCGTTACAGCTGCACCAACCAAGAATAGTGTAGAAATATAGCAATATAAAACCGTAAATAATTAAATAATAATAAGTTAATCATGCCAAGTGGAAATAAGTCCAGGACCAGCCTATTGGCTCAGGGTGTCTGACACTCCGAGGGAGAAGTTGTAAAGTTTGATGGCCACAGGTAGGAATGACTTCCTATGACGCTCAGTGTTACATCTCGGTGGAATGAGTCTCTGGCTGAATGTACTCCTGTGCCTAACCAATGCATTATGGAGTGGATGGGAGTCATTGTCCAAGATGGCATGCAACTTGGACAGCATCCTCTTTTCAGATACCACCATCAGAGAGTCCAGTTCCACCCCCACAACATCACTGGCCTTGTATTCTGACAAAGCTGACCCTGTATTCTGCTCCATTTCCAGTTTTACACAAGACACATCTATTGTGATCTATGTGATTTGACAATCTGCTTCAATAACGCTATGCAGTTCCAGGCATGACAGTTCATCTTTTACATGATTCAGTTCCTCATTCAGACACTTTGTGCATTTGTTTAGTTTTGTGTTTGAAACTATTCACTCTGTGTGGTTTTTCTCTTTGGTTGTGCTTTTTGAATGACTTGCACATTATCTCTATGTGACCTTGTGTGTGACACTTCTTGCAAAGTTTTTCTTTGAACCAACGGGTCATTTACATCATGGTAGGATTTGCCACATTGATAACATTTTTGGCTTTTTTCACCATCCAGCGACATTTTGTGCATTTCACATTCTAAACCTTTTTTCTGTAATTCTGCTGCATCCTTCTCTGCTGTCTCCATTCACATGGCCAATGCCCTTTCTAAGGTTATGTCTTTTTCTCACTGTAGGTTTTGAGTGCTCTGTCCATGCATGCCACATACAAGCCCGTCTCATAATGAATGCTTTTGCAAAATCTAAATCTCTCAGCTATTTCTAGCCATTTAGGGCTCAAGTGATTTTGCAAAATTGTAATAATTTTGTCGAACGCCTTGCTTGCTGGCTTTTCAGAAGTTACTAGGTTGCTAAGTCCCTATACCTTTTAGCACCCATCAAGCTAAGAAGCGTGGATACTTTCTTTTCCTCCTCCACACAGGTCAACCCACTCGATAGACAATTCCCAGTCCTTATCAGATCTGTCAACATTTCCTCCTTTCACTTTAACTTTGCCTATCGTGCGTCTCGCACTGTGTACCGTGCACTATTACTCACACATCCCTTTGTAAGGTGTTCTGACGGCTTTCTCCATACTGATCCACTCTTTCCTCTTGTCGTCTCTCTCCCATCCTCCAAATTCTGTCATCTCACTACTGTCAGTGGATTTGGTGATATTCACTGACATGCAGGTTCATACTCATCACCAGTTTGTTGTGTCTATACAACTACACATAAAGTAAAAGCACACATGCGGAGGTGTGGTTAATGGGTATATTCAGTTTGCAGACAGAGAGAGGGCAACAGATGAGTGTGCACGGGTAAGTTATCAGTCAATAATTGGTGCTAAGGGGAGTCAATACACTCAAAGAAATATATCCATACATTACAATTCTCCTCTAATCTCTCTCAATAAGAAGGCATTTTCACCCATAGAACTGCTACTCACTGGTTTAGTTTTTCACACCATTCTCTGTAAACTCTAGAAACTGTTGTGCATGGAAATTTCAGGAGATCAGCAGTTGAAGAGATACTCAAACCACCCCATCTGGTACCAGCAATCATTCCACGGTTAAAGTCATTTAGATCCTTTTCTTTCCCATTCTTGTTAAATAGCAATAAACTTCACTTGACTTGATTCTGATGTTTGGTCTGAGCAACAACTGAACCTCTTGATCACGTCGGCATGTTTGTATGCATTGAGTAGCTGCCACGTGATTGGCTGATTAGATATTTGCATTGACGAGCAGGTGTACAGGTGTAACTAATAAAGTAGCCACTAAGAGTAGAGTGTGAATTATTGGGAAAGAATGATACTTAACTCATTGATTTTTGATAATTATACCTGGAGCAAATACTGCAGGACAAATTAGTTGAAAATGTAATTAATGATTTCTCCTTTCTCAATGTAAAGGATGTCTCTTGCAGTGCTGAAGAACAGATCAATAGGGGACATTGCCTTCAAAATAACTCCTGCTCTCAGATAGGTGCTAATGGTCTCAATCCTAAACGTTGACTGTTTATCCCCCTCCATAGATGCAGCCTGACCTGTGGAGTTACTCCACCACAGTGTGTGTGTGTGTGTGTGTGTGTGTGTGTGTGTGTGTGTGTGTGTGTGTGTGTGTGTGTGTGTGTGTGTGTGTGTGTGTGTGTGTGTGTGTGTGTGTGTGTGTGTGTGTGTGTGTTCACCTATCACCTTCCAGCTAGTCTCCTTCCCTTTCCACAACATTTATATTCTGGCATCTTTCCCCTTTTGCCCCAGTCCTGAAAAGGAGTCTCGGCCATTGACTCCTTTCCATAGACCATGGAGTTCCTCCAGCATTTTGTGTGTGTTGCTCAGTGCAATGTTTAATGATTTGATCTGCATAAACTGTGCGCAGAGCAAGCTTTTCACTGTATATTGGTACATCTGACAATAATAAACCAATGCTAATACTTGAAATCCAAAGGCCTATAATAGTAATACAGGCCCATGAGATCAAATAATTAATAAAATCTGGATTATCAAAAACAGAGGCTGTAATACTACAGAAAGGTACAAACAACTTGATTGTTATTAAAGATAATATTTCAAAGGAAATATTATTTCTTCCACTTATCACTTCCCAGTTTCTTGCATCTCCTTCCCCACCCACCCACCATACCCCTCACCTGGTCTCACTTATCACCTGCCAGCTTGTGCTACTTCCTCTCCTCCCCACCTTCTTATTCTGGCTGCTTCCATCTTCCTTTTCAGTCCTGATGAAAGATCTCAGCCTGAAATGTTGACTTTTCCATAGATGCTGCCTGGCCTGCTGAGTTTCTCCAGCTTTTTAAATTGAACATAGAAACATAGAAAACCTACAGCACAATACAGACCCTTCAGCCCAGAAAGTTGTGCTGAACATATCGCTACTTTAGAAATTACTAGGTTTACCCATAGCCCTCTGTTTTTCTAAACTCCATGTACCTATCCAGAAGTCTCTTAAAAGACCCTATCATATTCGCCTCCACCACCGTTGCCAGCAACCCATTCCACGCACTCACCACTCTCTGAGTAAAAAACTTACCCCTGACATCACCTCTGACCCACTCCCCAGCACCTTCAACCTGTGTCCTCTTGTGGCAACCATTTCAGCCCTGGGAAAAAGCCTCTGACTATCCACACAATCAATGCATCTCATCATCTTATACACCTCTATCAGGTCATCTCTCATCCTCCTTCGCTCCAAGGAGAAGAGGCCGAGTTCACTCAACCTGTTTTCATAAGGCATGCTCCCAAATCCAGGCAACATCCTTGTAAATCTCCTCTGCACCCTTTCTTTGGTTTCCACATCCTTCCTGTAGTGAGGCAACCAGAATTGAGCATAGTATTCCAAGTGGGGTCTGACCAGGGTCCTATATAGCTGCAACATTACCTCTCGGCTCCTAAATTCAATTTTACGATTGATAAAGGCCAATACACCATATGCCTTCTTAACCACAGAGTCAACCTGTGCAGCTGCTTTGAGCTTCCAATGGACTTGGACCCCAAGATCCCTCTGATCCTCCACACTGCCAAGAGTCTTACCATTAATACTATATTCTGCCATCATATCTGACCTACCAAAATGAACCAATTCACACTTATCTGGGTTGAACTCCATCTGCCACTTCTCAGCCCAGTTTTGCATCCTATCAATATCCCACTGTAACCTCTGACAGCCCTCCACACTATCCACAACACCTCCAACCTTTGTGTCATCAGCAAACTTACTAACCCATCTCTCCACTTCCTCATCCAGGTCATTTATAAAAATCACAAAGAGTAAGGGTCCCAGAACAGATCCCTGAGGCACTCCACTGGCCACTGACCTTCATACATCCCGTCTGCAACCATTCTTTGCCTTCTGTGGGCAAGCCAGTTCTGGATCCACAAAGCAATGTCCCCTTGGATCCCATGCCTCCTTACTTTCTCAATAAGCCTTGCATGGGGTATCTTATCAAGTGTCTTGCTGAAATCCATATACACTACATTCTACTGCTCTACCTTGAACAATGTGTTTAGTCACATCCTCAAAAAATTCAATCAGGCTCGTAAGGGATGACCTGCCCTTTACAAAGCCATGCTGACTATTCCTAATCATATTATGCCTATCCAAATGTTAATAAATCCTGCCTCTCAGGATCTTCTCCATCAACTTACTAACCACTGAAGTAAGCCTCAGCAATCTCCTCCCTTGCCTCCCACAGTAGCCTGGGGTACTTCTCATCCAGTCCTGGCGACTTATCCAACTCGATGCTTTTCAAAAGCTCCGGCACATCCTCTTCCTTAATATCTACATGTTCAAGCTTTTCAGTCCACTGCAAATCATCCCTACAATCACGAAGATCCTTTTCCATAGTGAATACTGAAGCAAAGTATTCATTAAGTATCTCTGCCATCTCCTTCGGTTCCATACACACTTTTCCACTGTCACACTTGATTGGTCCTATTCTGTCACGTCTTATCCGCTTGCTCTTCACATACTTGTAGAATGCCTTGGGGTTTTCCTTAATCCTGTCCGCCGAGGTCTTCTCATGGCCCCTTTGGCTCTCCTAATTTCATTCTTAAGCTCCTTCCTGCTAGCCTCATATTCTTCTACATCTCTATCATTACCTAGGTTTTTGAACCTTTCATATGCTTTTCTTTTCTTCTTGACTAGATTTACAACAGCCTTTGTACACCACGGTTCCTGTACCCTACCGTCTTTTTCCTGTCTCATTGGAACGTACCTATGCAGAACCCCACACATACATCCCTTGAACATTGGCCACATTTCTTCTGTACTTTTCCCTGAGAACATCTATTCCCAATTTAAGCTTCCAATTTTCTGCCTGATAGCCTCATAATTCCCCTTACTCCAATTAAACACTTTTCTAACTTGTCTGTTCCTATCTCTCTCCAATGCTATTGTAAAGGAGATAGAATTATGATCACTATCTCCATACTGATCATAATGTTGATCTGGATTCCCAGCATCTACAGAATCTTTTATGTTTATGACTCTTCCATTCTGAGCTGTTTTTTTTCCCTGGCTCTCTACTTTAATTTAGACAGGGTTTGCCTTCCAGAAAAACCTTATTTATTCCGTATGGATGACCTTGGGCTTCCAGTTGCTGTCAACTTAATTCTCCACCTATGCTTCTCGTGAAAGATTGCAGGACATGTCCAGGAGTTTAGGTGCCTGCTTGACCATCTGTCCAGGACAACTGCAATAAAAAGCCTTGTGATTAATTTCATTTGCATCTACCCTTAAAAACAGCCAACTCCCAAAGAGATGGAAGGGATTAACAGACCACAGAGACAAAGAAATGGTCAATAAAGTAAGGAAAGGTAGAGTATGAACCTGCAGAATGTGGAAAGCGGTCAGTAGGCCAGTGAAGGAGTGGAGATTTGAGGCTTTGAATAGCTCAGACTCAGCAGAAAGCAGCTGATTGGGCAATCAAGGTCAGGTGACCAAGCAGTTTGAAAAGCTCAAACAAATAAATAGAGGGTTACCTCAAGTGGAGCGGCCTGTGGAAAGCGGCCAGTGAGTGGGTGGGCCAGTGAAGGAGTGGAGATTTGAGGCTTTGACTCGAGAGGCTTCGACGAGAAGAGGCAGAGGACGAGCTTCACTCCAAGTGAGGTAAGGCCGGGTAAGTTCCTTTCAAAGGAGAAAGTTTCAAAAGTTGAGGCAAGTATTGGGTAGGTCATCAGCTGAGATCGGCCCCGTGGTTTGTTCATCCTGCAGCATGTGGGAAATCAGGGATACTTCCAGTGTCCCTGATGACTATGTGTGCAGGAAGTGTGTCCAACTGCAGCTTCTGGCAGACCGTATTGAGCGTCTGGAGCTGTGATTGGAGTCATACTGGACCATCCGCGATGCTGAGAAAGTCGTGAATAGCACGTTCAGTGAGTTGGCCACACTGCAGGTAAAGGCTACACAGGCAGAAAGGGAAGGGGTGGCCACTAGACAGCGTAGCAGTAGGCAGGTAGTGCAGGAGTCCCCTGAGGTCATCTCCCTCCTAAACAGATATACTGTTTTGGATACTGTTGGGGGAGATGTCTCATCAGGGGAAGGCAGCAGCAGCCGAGTTCATTGCACCATGGGTGGCTCTGCGGCACAGGAGGGAAGGAAAAGGAGTGGGAGAGCTATAGTGATAGGGGATTCGATTGTAAGGGGAATAGATAGGTGTTTTTGCGGCCACAAACGAGACTCCAGGATGGTATGTTGCCTTCCTGGTGCAAGGGTCAAGGATGTCTCTGAGCGGCTGCAGGACATTCTGGAATGGGAGGGTGAACAGCCAGTGGTCGTGGTGCACAAAGGTACCAACGATATAGGTAAAAAATGGGATGAGGTCCTACAAGGTGAATTTAGGGAGTTAGGAGATAAACTAAAAAGTAGGACCACAAAGGTAATAATCTCTGGATTACTACCAGTGCCACATGCTAGTCAGAGTAGAAATAGGAGGATATTTCAGTTGAATACGTGGCTTGAAAAATGGTGCAAGGGGGAGGGATTCAAATTTCTGGGGCATTGGAACCAGTTCTGGGGGAGGTGGGACCGGTATAAACAGGACAGTCTGCACCTGGGCTGGACTGGAACCAATGTCCTAGGGGGAGCATTTGCTACTGCTGTTCAGGAGGATTTAAACTAATGTGGCAGGGGGATGGGAACAAGTACAGAGAGACAGAGGGGTGTAAAATGAGGGTAGAAGCAAAAAGTAGTAAGGTGAAAAGTAAAAGTGGCAGGCAGGCAAATCCAGGGCAAAAAGCAAAAAGAGCCACTTTTCAACATAATTGTATAAGGGCTAAGAGTGTTGTAAAAACAAGCCTGAAGGCTTTGTGTGTCAATGCGAGGAGCATTCATAACAAGGTGGATGAATTGAATGTGCAGATAGTTATTAATGAATATGATATAGTTGGGATCACAGAGACGTGGCTCCCGGGTGACCAAGGATGGGAGCTCAACATCCAGGGATATTCAATATTCAGGAGGGATAGACAGGAAAGAAAAGGAGGTGGGGTAGCATTGGTGGTTAGAGAGGAGATTAACACAATAGAAAGGAAGGACATTAGCCTGGAGGATGTGGAATCGATATGGGTAGAGCTGCATAGCACTAAGGGGCAGAAAACACTGGTGGGAGTTGTGTACAGGCCACCTAACAGTAGTAGTGAGGTTGGGGATGGCATTAAACAGGAAATTAGAAATGCTTGCAATAAAGGAACAGTAGTTATAATGGGTGACTTCAATCTACATATAGATTGGGTGAACCAAATTGGTAAGGATGCTGAGGAAGAGGATTTCTTGGAATGTATGTGGGATGGTTTTCTGAACCAACATGTCGAGGAACCAACTAGAGAGCAGGCCATTCTAGATTGGGTATTGAGCAATGAGGAAGGGTTAGTTAGCAATCTTGTCGTGCAAGGCCCCTTGGGTAAGAGTGACCATAATATGGTGGAATTCTTCATTAAGATGGAGAGTGACATAGTTAATTCAGAAACAAAGGTTCTGAACTTAAAGAAGGGTAACTTTGAAGGTATGAGACATGAATTAGGTAAGATAGACTGCCAAATGATACTTAAAGGGTTGACAGTGGATATGCAATGGCAAGCATTTAAAGATTGCATGGATGAACTACAACAATTGTTCATCCCAGTTTGGCAAAAGAATAAACCAGGGAAGGTAGTGCACCCGTGGCTGACAAGGGAAATTAGGGATAGTATCAAGTCCAAAGAAGAAACATATAAATTAGCAAAAAAAAAGCGGCACACCTGAGGACTGGGAGAAATTCAGAGTCCAGCAGAGGAGGACAAAGGGCTTAATTAGGAAAGGGAAAAAAGATCATGAGAGAAAGCTGGCAGGGAACATAAAAACCGACTGTAAAAGCTTTTATAGATATGTGAAAAGAAAAAGATTGGTCAAGACAAATGTAGGTCCCTTACAGTCAGAAACAGGTGAATTGATCATGGGGAACAAGGACATGGCAGACCAATTGAATAACTACTTTGGTTCTGTCTTCACTAAGGAGGACATAAATAATCTTCCGGAAATAGTAAGGGACCGAGGGTTTAGTGAGATGGAGGAACTGAGGGAAATACATGTTAGTAGGGAAGTGGTGTTAGGTAAATTGAAGGGATTAAAGGCAGATAAATCCCCAGGGCCAGATGGTCTGCATCCCAGAGTGCTTAAGGAAGTAGCCCAAGAAATAGTGGATGCATTAGTGATAATTTTTCAAAACTCCTTAGATTCTGGATTAGTTCCTTAGGATTGGAGGGTTGCTAATGCTGGGTGATGGGGAAAGATTGCCTCACCCCACCCTGATTGACAGCTACAACCCTGCAAGTCCCGATAAAAGGTGGGCTGCCGAGGCGGCCCCTCAGACGCACCAAGGAGACACGCTAAGAAGACACGATAGCGCTTCCCGTCGGAGTGGGAAGCCATTTTGAAGGAAGCCACGTGCGTTAGATTCCGGATCGGGAGTCTGTGGCTGAAACCAAAGGAAAAACCGTTTTTAACTAACAACAGGGATTTGCTTCGCAAAGACAACGGGCAAGTGTTCCCTTTTCTCTCACCAATCTCTCTCTCCAACACGTGAAATGCCAGCGGTTCCCAAACGGAAAAGCCTGCAGATTTCTGAGTGACTTTTATATTTCCAGTGGACTCAGTATTATCCCCTAGACAACGATAGAGCTTATTTCTGATTGATTATTACTATACCTGTGCTTTAGATTGAGTATTGACGACATATATGATCTGAATGTTTTGTATTAACCATACGTTTGTGCCCCTTTATAAATAAAAACATTTGAAAATAGTACCATCAGACTTCAGCAGACCTCTCTATCTTTGCTGGTAAGTCACCCAGTTATGGGGAACGTAACAAGTTTAGAGTCGGTTATCAAAGATGTGATAACAGCACATTTGGAAAGAAGTGAAATCATCGGACAAAGTCAGCATGGATTTATGAAAGGAAAATCATGTCTGATGAATCTTATAGAATTTTTTGAAGATGTAACTAGTAGAGTGGATAGGGGAGAGCCAGTGGATGTGGTATATTTAGATTTTCAAAAAGCTTTTGACAAGGTCCCACACAGGAGATTAGTGTGCAAACTTAAAGCACACGGTTTTGGGGGTATGGTATTGATGTGGATAGAGAATTAGTTGGCAGACAGGAAGCAAAGAGTGTGAGTAAACGGGACCTTTTCAGAATGGCAGGCAGTGACTAGTGAGGTACCGCAAGGCTCAGTGCTGGGACCCCAGTTGTTTACAATATATATTAATGATTTAGATGAGGGAATTAAATGCAGCATCCCCAAGTTTGTGGATGACACGAAGCTGGGCGGCGGTGTTAGCTGTGAGGAGGATGCTAAGAGGATGCAGGGTGACTTGGATAGGTTAGGTGAGTGGGCAAATTCATGGCAGATGCAATTTAATGTGGATAAATGTGGGGTTATCCACTTTGGTTGCAAGAACAGGAAAACAGATTATTATCTGAACAGTGGCCGATTAGGAAAAGGGGAGATGCAACAAGACCTGGGTGTCAAGTGAGCAGAGGGCTATATAAATGTGAGCACTCCCAGAGGGAAACGCTAACAACTGCACACTGAGGATGTCACCTCGAGTGGTGATGAAACGTCTGCAATGACCCTGATGAAGGGTCTCAGCCTGAAACGTCAACTGTACTTTTTTCCGTAGATGCTGCCTGGCCTGCTGAGTTCCTCCAGCATTTTGAGTGCATTGCTTTCGAATTCCAACATCTGCAGACTTCTCACATTTATGAAAGCTAGTTGCCAAGCTCGGCGAACACTGCAACACCTCAACCCGAGCTTCCGATATCCACCACAATCCTTCAAACATGAAATGTCAAACATCAAACCAGACGTCCAGTAGTAGTTGGTTTAGTTTGGTTCAGCGCCGCCCCACTAGCCCACTGCGGGCTGCGTGCAGAGACATTCTTCACTGAAGCGCCCCAGTCAAATAAATGTGGATTTGCAGGTGGTATATTGCATAGTCTAATTGTCTGCCATATGGTTGCAATTCTGCTAGTGCAATGCTTTTACGGTGCTAGCACGTACTCACTTCCTGCCACTGGCGTTTAGGGCAGAAATAAACGTCTTCATCTCTGGTGGTGTTCAGGGCTTCCTTCACGGTGACAGTAGCCTCCTCTCAGTTTTCACTACTGTCAGTCATGCGAAGTCCCAGATGAAGACTCAGATTCCACCACATTCAGATGTAGAAGGGTTCTTCATCGCTGTTTCTTATTTTACAAGTCAGGATTGTTATCCCTGAGCTGAACCCCCGAAACTGGAGGACCAGTGGACCACTCTTAGTCTTTCCTCTACCCTTTGATTTATTTTGGCATGGGTGATCCTACCAAGAGCCAAAGCACAAAGCCCTAACTCCAGGCAACATAGCTCTCTGGGTTTCTGAGGCACACAAGCCTCCAAACCCTACAACAAGGTTGTGGTCCTCTTGCAGGAACAGCGACAACAACTGAAAGAAGTTTGTATGTTCTCCCCGTGATGGTGTGTGTTTCTTCTGGTTCCTCCCACATTCCATAACACGTATGGGTTAGTGGGTCAACTGGTCACATGGCTGTAATTGGGCCGCAAGGGCCTGTTGCCATGCTACCTCAAAATGAAAAATAAATAAAATAATATCTGTCAGCGTTATTTCCTCACACACATATGAAGAAACAGCTTGCGTGTTGAGACAGGTGGCTAAGTGTTGAATCGATTATTTAACACTGTCCCCTTTCTTCAACAGATGCACGTCTCAGTGACTGATTGCTGTTGCTGGTTAGTAGAGTTCCATTATCATCTACTGTACATTACTAGCTGTCCAACCAGTCTCCTCTGATTGTTCATAGGAACAAAAGGTGTATCTTCATTAAAGCAGTAAGGCAGATGAACACCACCACCCACTAACTCACCCCTCCACACCCCCAAATACCAGTACTTTATCATTTCATAGAAGCATAGAAAACTTACAGCACAATACAGGCCTTTTGGCCCACAAAGTTGTGCCGAACATGTCCCTGCCTTAGAAATTACTAGGGTTACTCATAGCCCTCTATTTTTCTAAGCTCCATGTACCTATCCAAAAGTCTCTTAAAAGACCCTCTCATATCTGCCTCGACCATCGTTGCCAGCAGCCCATTCCATGCACTCGCAACTCTCTATGTATAAAACTTATCCCTGTCATCTCCTCTGTACCTACTCCCCAGCACCTTAGACCTGTGTCCTCTTCTGGCAACCATTTCAGCCCTGGGAAAAAGCCTCTGACTATCCACACGATCAATGCATCTCATCATCTTATACACCTCTATCAGGTCACTTCTTATCCTCCTTCGCTCCAAGGTGAAGAGGATGAGTTCACTCAACCTGTTTTCATAAGGCATGCTCCCTAATCCAGGCAACATCCTTGTAAATCTCCTCTGCACCCTTTCTATGGTTTCCACATCCTTCCTGTAGTGAGGCGACCAGAACTGAGCATAGCACTCCAAGTGGGGTCTGACCAGGGTCCCATATAGCTGCAACATTACCTCTCAGCTCCTAAGTTCAATTCCACGACTGATGAAGGCCGATACACTGTAAGCCTTCTTAACCACAGAGTCAACCTGCGCAGCTGCTTTGAGCATCTTATGGACTCAGACCCCAAGATCCCTCTGATTCTCCACACTGCCAAGAGTCTTACCATTAATATTATATTCTGCCATCATATTTGACCTAACAAAATGAACCACTTCACACCTACCTGGGTTGAACTCCATCTGCCACTTCTCAGCCCAGTTTTGCATCCTATCAATGTCCCGTTATAACCTCTGACAGCCCTCTACACTATCCACAACACCTCCAACCTTTGTGTCATCATTTCCTGTCAGTCACCTTATGTATAGACACTCCTATAGATATCATCACTTTATGGACATAGAATCAGCATATCTATATAAACTACTTTATGTATTTATATTTATTGTGTGTTTTATAATTATTAATTTGAGCAAATGGGGCTTGTCAGCTGTGGTTGGCAGCTCATCTAGGAGAAGGAAAACTCTGATCTCAAACTTCCACTGCCTTGCGGCTATACTCACTCATGGGAAAGGCTTTGGGAGTGAACCCCAAGGGAAGAATTTGGAATCCCTGAGGCAGTCCTACGTTGAATTCAATGCTGATTGGTAATTCCTGTGACACCACTGGTGCCAAACTATATCAATCTCTGCCTTTCCTTTGGGTTCATCAGATTCGTAAAGATGGGGAACTTGCTACATGGGCAGTACTTGCTCTCCGTACTGTACTGTCCTGCCTCGCGTATCTAGACAGCTAGGACGCAACATCCATGCTCGACCCTGAGTGATGGAAGCCTCATTACTATTATTGTGTTTTTTATCTTTCATGGGATCGGGAGTAGCAATTATTCTGTTCTCTTTTACTCATGTACTGGAAGTTACATTAAACAGTCTAGAATGTAGAGTTTTGAATTCAAGATTCAGGATTGTTTGTTCTGCAGAATGTGAGTGTAAAGGAGAACAAAATGATTGTTACTCCGGATCTGATGCAGCATAAAAAAAACGCAAAAAGCATAATGAACTCAATAAAAAACTATAAATATAGGTATAAAAATAATCCTATTCAGCACAATGTACTCGTAACTGTTATATACACAGACTGATTGTATATACATAAAGTGACGCTCGGTGATGTATATGTAGTGGTGTGGGGTGGTGGGATGGATTACTGGGTGGAGGTGTTGATCAGCTTGACATCTTGGGGGGAAATAACTGCTTATGAGTCTCGTAGACCTGGTGTGGTTGCTGCATAGCCTCCTCCCTGGTGGAGTCTTGAATCTACAAACGTTTGTAGAAAAGATGTATCCTTGGTTACCAGCTGCCTTTACACAGACTTTCTGTTAATGGTCCTGGTTCTCATGCAGTTTATTAAAATGTTTTATTCAGTATCACTAGCTATGGTTTTATTTAAAGTTCTTCTTGTTACTAAGGATGCTTAAAACAGTACTTCCCTTCAAGCAAAGCGCTTTCCTAACCTGCTGTCCACTTGTGACATGCAAGAGTGGAATTGTTGTGATGACAGCAGTTTGACAGAGGGATGACACAAGGTGCAATTTTTCAAAGTCTGAAGTTTTCCCTGGAGTGTAAAAAAAATCTATCTGAAGGCTGCACTAATTTGAAGTGAGTCATGAGGTGATGCTTTTGATGAAGAAGTTGAGTTTGACTGTTGTGGTTTAAGAGGACTTAAAGGGTATGGCACAACTGGGATCTAAATCAGGCCGGATTTGTTCTTGGTATTATTCAACGGTCATTGATGCCCCAATGGGGAAGGTTAAAGCTATAATTGGCCCTTGTCTGAAACCACTCAAGCTGCAGAATATGTGAAGGTTAGTAAGAGACTTCAGACTAATTACTCTCCTGAGAGTTAATCATGAAATGATACATATTCGCACAGCAGTAGGCCACGTCTCATTTACTTCTTTTGCAGTGACATTTCCAAGAGATGATTAGTATGTCATTTTCTGCCACTACCTCATTGTCATTCAGACATTCTCTTGCTAGATGTCTTATTCCCTGCCTTAGAACACAACATGAAAATACATTTGTATTTCCCAAAGTCTATGGCAAAGAAAGAAAAATCTTCAGTTGCTATTCTGTTGACTCATTGTTTCTGTAAAACTAATGTATTCAAATGATAGATATATTAGAAAATGTACAGCGGGATTATCACAGAGTAATAGACCGCGACAGCATATCTCCTACATGTTCTACTTTAAAGAAGATGCTGTATGCTTAGAATCATTTATCAGTAACTTCAGGGGCCTCAGGACATTCCTGATCATTCAACATCGTTTATTGTGCTCTTGTTTGCCTTTAACATACACAAAAAGCTGGAGGAATTCAGCAGGTCAGGCAGTATCAAAGGAGTAGAATACAGAGTCAATGTTTTAGCCGAGCCCCAAGGAAGGGGATTCCAGCATCTGAAGAATCTCTTGTGTTTATGATTTGCTGCTCCACCGCAGTCTCTTCGAGGGATGCCGACCCTGAAGAAGTTTGAATCTGCTCTATGACTGTAGTTCGAGTCTCACTGCTCCTCCCCTTTGGGATCTCTGCTAGCTTTTCCTTCCCCTCACATTATTATTATAGCTTCTACTCCCCCTTCCTTTTAAAGGTCTCAGTCAGAAAAATCAACTTGCCATAGATGCTGCCTGACCTGCAGAGTTCCTCCAGCATTTTGCGTGTGTTACTCTGGATTCCCAGCAAGTGTAGAATCTCTTGCCTTCATCTTTAACTTCTAATAGCATATTCAATTACTTTAGTTGTCATAAGCATGTGACACATGCTCTGGGTGACACAGTAGTGTAGCAACACACACAAAATGCTGGTGGAACACAGCAGGCCAGGCAGCATCTATAGGGAGAAGCACTGTCGATGTTTTGGGCCGAGACCCTTCATCAGGACTAACTGAAAGGAAAGATAGTAAGAGATTTGAAAGTAGGAGGGGGAGGGGGAAATGCAAAATGATAGGAGAAGACCAGAGGGGGTGGGGTGAAGCTGAGAGTTGGAAAGGTGTTTGGCAAGAGGGATGCAGAGCTGGAGAAGGGAAAGGATCATGGGACGGGAGGTAGTGTAGTAGTTAGTGTATCACTATAACAATACCAGAGACCTGTGTTCAATTCCACCACTGTCTATACGGAGTTGTAAGTTCTCCCAATTGGCCATGAGGGTTTCCTCTGGGTTCTCCAGTTTCCTCCCACAGTCCAAAGATGTATAGTTTATTAGGTTAATTGGACACATAGGTTTAATTGGTCAGCATGGGCTTGTTGGTCTGGAAGGTTCTACTATCATGCTATATCTCTACGTGAGGAATAAAATTTCACAATTGGCTAATTCAGTGTTTCAGAGCATATTTCCCAAAATATTTTAATTTCAAATACAATTTTCAAAGAAATTACTTAGATTACTGGACAGATTATTTAGGGATAAATTCATCTGCTAGAATGCTTATTTTCTGAGCTTTAATTTTCAATGATTATATGGAATTATAAAAATTAAGGAGATCTGATGGTCTCGACCCAAAATATCAACCATTTATTCATCTCCATGGATGCTGCCTGACCAGCTGAGGTCTTCTAGTATTTTGTGTGTTTTGCACTGTTTTTGCAGCATCTGCAGAATCTCTTGTGTCTATGGGATTATTCTATGGAATCATTACTGTCTGCTTAATGTTTCTTCTGAAGAATTTCCTTTGCATGATCGCTGCTACCATAGGTCATATTTTAATGGTTTAAGCAAGTGGCGAGGTGGGGATACATCGCTACCAAAAGAGAAGCAAGGCACTTTCCCTCCTTTACCCTGCTGGTCACCCTTGGGTGGGCAAGGTGTAGCACCTGCTTAGCCCCTCGATCAGGGTCATGTGAAACCACGGGCCAGGTGGTGGATGGTCCTATGAGCAACTGGTGCATACCTCAAGTCCGGGTTATGCGATCATTGATCCCCCGGGAAGGCAATCTCTGAAGAGTATTGATAATAGCTGGTGTCGTCCAACTTGAAAAGACGCAAGCCAGAAGAAGACTTCTGCCAAGAACATGGAAAGACCATGATCACCCATGTCATACGGCATGGCACATGATGAACGAATGAACAAATAGTTGAAGGAAAGCTCATTAAGTGGTAACTTCCAGAATCTTTAACTTTGTGGAAGCAGTGCACTTTTTCAAAGTAAAGAGTAACAAAATATGTTGACAGAATTAGCAAAAGAAATCGTCAACAGTCATAAAGAACCTTTCCTTGTTTATTAGCCTTCTCAATGCAATTCATAGATGATAATCTCTGTAAGTTGTAGATAAGGATAAGGCAGATAAAGGAACGCTTCCAACTCTACTATGAGAAGTTGACAACTAGAAGTATGGTCGTAAAAGGACCATAATTAAGTAATGTCAAATTTCAAATCAGCGTTTAAAAGTTGCCTGGGAAGTAAGTTGTGCAGAGAGTAAGTAAAAGCCAAAATTGTAAAGGTATTTCAGAGGCATAAGAGTGTAGTTTAGCTTTTTCATATATATATTCTGCGTTTTCATCCATTCTTTCTGTTTGGCATGATTTGCTGGTTTTATGTTGTGCTGGGGGTTTTGATGTTCTTACCGCTTGTTTTTCCTTGTGGGAGGTGGAGGATTGTGCTGCATGGTTTGCTTTTCTGTACCATGGTGGGGGGTGGGGGTGGTGATGATATTTTTCTTTAAGTGACGTCCATGGTTTACTTTGTCTTGTGGCTAGCTGGAGAAGACAAATCTCAGAGCTGTATTCTGCATACATACCTTGACAATAAATGAACCTTTGAAATCACAGGAATTTGGAGTGAGGCATTTATGATGCTCTATACATTTTAAATCACTGATCTTGATTTCTGCACTCAGACAATTAATGAATTAATCAGAGAATTAAACATAGGTTTATAGAAAACCAACATAATGATAGAAAAATGAATTTGTTAACTGAATTTTATCCAGGTTTTTTTCTGTAAAGAAGTCTTTGAAGATGGCAGATCATGCTTGTCATTCATACTTTGATTGCTCCAGAACCTGATACTTTGCCTCCTACAGATGCATCTTTCTAAGCTGATGATTTCTGGAATCAACATCGGCGATGGACCCAGCATGTAAGTGCAATTACAAAGAAAGCACGGCAGTGCCTCTACTTCCTTAGGAGTTTGCAGAGATTCGGCAAAAACTTTGAAAAGCTTATATAGATGTGTAGTGGGGAGTACATCGACTGGCTGCATCACAGCCTGGTATGGAAGATTCAATGCCCTGGAATGGAAAATCCTACAAAAGTAGTGAATATGGCCTTGTCCATCACAGGTAAAGCCCTCCCAACTATTGAGCACATCTACATGTAACACAATTGCAGGGAAGCAGCATCCATCATCAGAGACCCCCAGCATGCAGGACAAACTCTTTTCTTACTGCTATCATCAGGAAGAAGGTACGAGAACCATCAGATGACTTACATCAGATGACTGATGGTGATGACTTACACCATCAGATTCAGGAAAAGCTATTATCCCTCAACCATCAGGCTGTTCATCTCAAGTTCTTGATTTTTATTGCTTAATTATTTATTGTTATTATTTTTCTTTTTGAATTTGCACAGTTTGTTGTCTTCTGCACTCCGGTTGAATGTCCTAGTTGTGTGGTCTTTCACTGATTCTGTTATGGTTATTATTCTATAGATTTATTGAGTATACCCAGAAGAAAATTAATTTCAGGCTAGTATATGGTGACATACATATATGTATTTTGATAATAAATTTACTTTGATTTATTTTCAGCTTTGAGAGATGCAATGTGCTGTTGGCTAACTTCTTTTCTGAGGGTTCCTGTTTTGAAATTAGATAATAAAACATAGAACAGAACAGCGCAGAACAGGTCCTTCGGCCCACAATGTTTTGCCAACCTTTTACTCAAAGATCAATCTAACGTTACCTTTCCGTGTCACATGGCCCTTGGTATCCATCATGCAAGTGCCTATCTAAGAGTCTCTTAAACATCCCTAATTCTGCCTCTAACAAAAACTCTGGCAGTACGTCTCATGCACCTATCACTCTCTATATTTAAAAAAAGCATCCTCTTCCACTTCCCTCCAAACACCTTAAAGTTAAGACCTCTTGAATTAGCCAGTTCACCCTGGGAAGAAATACCTGGCTGCCCACTCTATCTATACCTCTTATTATCTTGTACACCTCGACTGAAATACCTCTCATCTCCCTTCTCTTCAAGAAGGCAAGCCTTTGCTTACTCAAACCATCCTCATCCGGGCAGCATCCTGGTAAATCTCCTCTGGACCCGCTCTAAGGCCTTCCAGAATCTAAATCAGGTTTATCAACACCGACATACGTTGTGAAATTTGTTGTTTCTGAATCCACATCAATCTTATAATGAGGCAACACTATCCTCCAAGTGTTGTCTAACCAGAGTTTTAGAGAGCTGCAACATTAACTTGTAGGAATTCAGGCCTATTAATTAAAAAACACAGTACAACCCATGCCTGTGAACCCTGAAGGGCCATGTGGTTGCTGGGATTTTCACACACAGCAGTCTCTGGAGTTTACAGAGAACAGGGCAAAAAACTTGCAAAAAACATCAAGTGAGCAGCAGTTCTGTGAGCACAAACACCTTGTTAATGGAAGAGATCAGAGGAGAGTGGCCAGACTGGTTCAAGCTGACAGGAAGGTGACGGTAACTCAAATAACCAAGTGTTACAACAGTGGTGTGTGGAAGAGCATCTCTGAATGTATAACACATCCAACTTTAAAGTGGATGGGTTACAGCAGTAGAAGACCATGACGATACACTCCATGGCCACTTTATTAGGACCATCCTTGGGTGTGTTGGTTGTTAAAGAAAACGAAGTATTTCACTGTATGCTTTCATGTAACATGTTTGTTCGTTATCTTTCCATGACCATGATTGTTCTAGGTAAATTTTTCTACAGAAGTGGTTTGCCATTGCCTTCTTCTGGGCAGTGTCTTTTCAAGACAGGTGACACCAGCCATTATTGATACTTTTCTCTGCCTGGTGTCAGTGGTCACATAACCAGGACTTGTGATATGCACCAGCTGCTCATACGACCACCCACCACCTACTCCCATGGCTTCACGTGACCCTGATTGGGTGGGATGAAGCAGGTGCTACACCTTGCCCAAGGGTGACATGTAGGCTAGAGGATGGAAGGAATGCCTTACACCTCCTTTGGTAGAGACATATCTCCATACTACCACCCAAGTTTCAATGAACATGTGACAAATAAAGCTAATCTTTAAAATATTTGTCTTTATCTGTAAATAATTACCTGAATAATAAGGAAGTATCAGGGCTTCAAGGAGCGTCTTCCAGTTTAAAAAATTCAACTGATCTCGGAGCCTGAGCGAGATGATTGTGATGTTTTGCAATTTTTAACCACTTCCAAATACAGGTTTGATCTTATATTTCTGACATAGTTCGCATGTAAAACCAAACTCTCCTTCACCTTGGGAGATAGACTGTCCTCTTTGGGGCGGTAGTTTCTGAGTTGCAGTAATCTTCCATGTTGATTACCTGCTTCCAAAATCTCACTTTCCAGCCTACATTTGCATATGACTCAATAGGTTAATTAGTTGCATGGGTGTAATTGGGCTGTGTGGTCTCTCTGGGCTGGAAAGGGCTTTAGTACATAAAATGAAATAATCTCCATTTGACACTTTCCTTCTCCATCATTCCACCCTTGTATATATGGTGGGGCTTACTCCATTTTACATTGTAAACATTGTAAACCTCTTTCATTCTTTCAGAGCTCTTGCAGGATTTTATCTTTCTTTTTGCAGTTTGCTATTTTACAATCTAAAAGCCCATTTCAAATCCACCTTCTAAAACTAGAAGTTCGATCTAGCAATGCTATAATACAATCGTTGACAGGGTTGTCTCTGTCATGAATCCTGAATCAACACAAGAGAATACCTTCCCCCCCCTTTACATTCTCAATTCTGACTCCCTTCTTAGCTCTTCCCTCTTCTCACCAGCCTATCACCTCCCCTTGGGTCCCTTCCACCTTCCTTTTCTCCCCCAAGTCCACTCTCCTCTGGTATCAGATTCTTTCTTCTTCAGCCTTTTACCTTTTCCGCTTATTGCCTCCCAGCTTCACACTTCATCCCCCCCCCTAACCCACCCACCTCCCCCTCACCTGGCTTCACCTATCACCTGCTGGCTTGTACACCTTTCCCTGCCCCCATCTTCTTATTTTGTTTCTGCCCTTCCAGTCCTGATGAGGATTCTCTGCCCAAATTGTCAACTTTTTTCCCTTCATAGTTGCTGCCTGACCAGTTCACTTCCTTCGGAGTTGTGTGCATGTTGCTCTGGACTTCCACCATCTTCAGAAGCTCTTGTGTTTATGATTTGCTGCAGAGAAGTTTTGAAGTTTTGAATCTTTAAGAGCACTAAAGTCAACTTGGGCACTTACGAATTAATAATTATATGACATTGGTCAATGAATGTTTAAAACATCTGAAATGAAATGCAGGCAACAACCTAACCAAATGGAATGGCTAGCACTGATTTCCACCAGTTTATACCGTGCAATTGTGCCACAAATGTGCACACCCAGGACTTGCTGCATCACCGTCTGGTATGGGAATTGCAAGGCATCTAATGAGACCTTACAAAGGATTGCTATCATGAAGGAGGAGGTACAGAAGCCTGAAGACACACACCACACACTCAACATTTTAGGAACAGCTTCTTCCCCTCCACCATAAGATTTCTGAATAGACAATGAACCCATGTACGCTACCTTAGTATTTTTGTTTTGATCTCTAGTTGTGCTACTTATTTAATTATGTTTTAATACAGACAGTATTTCTTATTTTAATTTACAGTATTTTTATTATTATGTACTACACTGCACATAAAACAACAATTTTCATGACATATGCCAGTGATTCTGAGAATCATCAGACATTTCTTTCTCTCGTCTGAGATATTTATCAGGAGTGCTGTGTACACAAGGCCCTATGTATAATCGATGATCTTTCCCATCTGTACAACAATCTCTTTGACCCCTTACCATCAGACAGGAGGTGCCATAGCATTAAGACAAGGACTGTTAGGAGGGGAACCAGTTTCTTCTCCCAGGCCGTGAGACAACTGAACTCCCAGGTCTCATCACATATGGAACGCCAGTAGTGTTATACTGTTTACTTTTTAACTTGTTGCCGCAAGTGCACCTTATGCTGAGTGTTAATCTTCTGCAAAATATTTTATTACTTGCTAATTTATTTGTGGTGATATTACTTTATGTGCTGTGTGTCAGTTATATATGCTGTATTTTGCACCTTGGTCTGGAGGAACATTTTTGTTTGGCAGTATACATCTGTACTTTTGAATGACAATAAACTTGAACTTGACAGCTTTCAGTTGTGACGGGAATCAGATGATTGTGAAAGCCAGGGGACTGAATATAGCACACTGCATCAACAACACTCGCTAACTCTGAGCCAATTTTGAAAACTGCAATGAGTGTTTTGCTGTGAACAGCGACTAATAAATTTGTATTACCTGTGATATTGCATTACATGCTTTTTAATTGCTCTTTTATAAAGAGGCCACTATGTTTTGCTTCAATAATAGATATCAGACTGAAGGACCTATAATTATTAATTTGTATTTCTGACCTTCTGTGCAAAATGGAACATTGGCCATTTTTGATTCATTTTATCACTGCCAATGTACTTAATGAGCCACAGCTCCCAGAATTTCTAATTGTCATTTTGTTAACTACTTTTGGATAAATTCCATCTGGTTCTGTTTCCTTATGAATATTCAAATAACCCAGATTATCTTAATGGTCATCTCATTATTAATTCCCTGTGCAACTGTTGGCTCTAATAGATTCCTTACTCCTCTGACTATGAAAAGTTTTGTAGTTGAGCATTTAAAAAAATAAACTCTACTTCACTTTTTTCTTGTTCTGTTGTTTCATCGTCACCGAAATGTCAGGTTTATGCTCTACAGACATCCCTTTCTTATTCTTGCAAGTCTTTGGGAGAATTTACCTCTTATTTTTAGCATTTTCTCTTTACTTTTTCTGTGTTCTCAAAATATTGTTTTTCTTCCTACCTTCACAGATAATTGCTTTGGTTTTCCTGTACGCGAACATCCTTGAGTTCAGGTCCATAGTGGGCCCTGCACCTCCCTCCAAGCACTTTTCAACCCATTAAAGACAATTGATCTCTTGGTGCGCGCAGAGGAGTGGCAGGGTGGAGATAGTGTACGTCTCCAGCAAAGGAGGTGTTAGGCGCTCCTTCCCTCTGTGTTAGCATGCTGATCATCCTTGGGCAAGGGGTATCAGCTGCTTAGTTCTCCCCCCCCCCCCCCCCACCACCACCGATCAAGGTCACTGAAGCCATGGGTGCAGGGACAACCATAGTCAAAGACCATAATTGCCCAAGCCCCATGACACAGTGCGTAATGATGATGATGACATTGAAACATTGAATCATACAGTGAAAAGTGTTGTTTGTTCTATCCAGTACAGCTGTAGGAAAGATTTGTTTTCCTCCGTCTTTTAAAAGAAATAATAGAGGTATTGGAAGTTTGTTTCAAAAAGACATTACTTCTATTCCTCCGGCTGTTAGTTTTTGGAATAATCGTTTGAGGAATCTGAGGTGGAGGAGTATTTGAGTCTTATTTAATAAATTTTTATTGAGGAATAAAATTAAAGAAATTTCATTTAAAATTATACATAGATATTATCCAACTAATTTGCTGTTAATTTACAGCAAATTTTATATCCGTGAATGCAAATACAGCAATAAGAAACCTTCATTTATATTATTTACATCAGACTTCAAACTATACGTTAATACTCTGAAAAGGTCCCATAACCAGAAAGCTGTATAGACTGTACAAATCTGTCAATGTTTTGGGTTACCTCTGTAAATGTTTCTGTTTTGTGACTCCTTTTAGATATAGTTCCTTCTGTCCAACAGTATTCAGAGTGGATTTTCTTGTTTATTTGTATATGTAAGGTTAATAGTTATGTATTTGTTGCTGCTTATGTGTAATTCCCTGGCTTTGTTAGCATATGTTTAGTGTTTCTGTTTTTGTTTGTGTTCTGTAAAAATAATAAGAAAAGCATTAAAAAAAAAGAAAAGTGTTGTTTGTATCAGTAATCAGTACAGGCTGAGAGTGTGCTGGGGGCAGCTTGCAAGTGTCACCATGCTTCAGGTCCCAACACAACAAGCCCACAACTTACCTATCGCCACCCAGCACCCTGTGGCGACGTGCCACACATTCCAAAGACCATACAACATTGGAATGTGAGAGGAAACCAGGGCATGCTGAGGTCATGGGGAGAACGTACAAACTCCTTACGGACAATGGCTGATATTGAACCCTGATTACTGGCACTGCAAAGCATCATGCTCTCTGCTATACTGCTGTGCTGCTCCATGTCGTTATAGTACCTCAGCTTTTTACAGAAATTGAACAAACAATAACATGCATGAATTAATATGTATTAGTGAAACACTGCCTTTAAGAATAATTGGTTGTCAAAACTGTCTTCTAATTGCATAATTACATATAAACGGTGTGCTAGTGCCCAGTGACATAATATTGATTTTATAAATTCATCTTAATGAACCTCAGCCACTCAATGAAAAAGTGAAAAGAATATCTGAGTAAAATATTTCAGTAGATCCAAAGTTCAAAGTACAAAGTAAAGTTATTATCAAAATGCTTACAGTAGGTGTCACCCTTGAGATTCATTGTCTTTGTAATGAGCTCTTTGGGCCTGTGTGGGGCGCCAGAGAGCATTGCGCTCCAAGGCTTTTACAGTCCCTGAATTGGTTCAGTGTTGTTTAATAAGGATCACTGATCATTTAGAGTTCCTTGTGTATTTTTCTCGAGCGACTCACACTTTGTAATGTGTTCTCCTGGTGCTTTCTGTTTAAACTTGTTTAGTTTATGTTGGTAGACTCCGGGTTTCTGTGTTAGTTGTGTTACTTAAGTGGATGCCTGATCAGTACTAATCGCAGGATCCTAGCTTTGAGAATTTTACTTCTCACGGTGTTGTTTGGCCAAGTTGCCCATGTTCTTTTGGAATTATGAATAAACTATTGTGGGTTGTGGGGTGGACATACGCCTCTACCAGAGGAGGTGTGAGGCACTCCTTCCCTCCACTAGACTGCAGGTCACCCTCGGGCAAGGTGTAGCACCTGAATAGCCCCACCCCATCCCGATCAGGGTCACATGAAACCATGGAGCAGGTGCTGGATGGTGGTATGAGCAGCCAATGTATATCTCAAGTCCTGGTTTTGTGACCACCGACGCCAGACAATCTCTGAAGAGTATTGATAATGGCTGGGCTCACCCATCTTGTAAAGACACTGCTGAGAAGGCAATGGCAAACTTCTTCTGTAGAAAAATTTGCCAAGAGCAAGCAAGGCCATGGAAAGACCATGATTGTCCACGTCATACGACACAGCGCATAAAAAACGAACATTGACTAACCTCTGATCACCGTCTCTACATCAGGGTCTGTCTGTTCTGCACACACTGTGACAGTCTTGCAGACATTCACAGTAGAACAAAGAAATACAAGACAATCAATTTAAAAAACTACACCGAAACAAAAGAAGACAAACAGTGTAAACAAAAATAACAAATAAATAAATATTTATTTTTGAGACATTGGTCAATATATTATTGTTGTCGACAGGACTGAGGCAGAATGGAAAGGTGACTGGATCCCAAACAAAGCAGGGCTGCAGTGTTCTTGTGGTTTGAATAGCATATTCTTCATGTCCAGGTTGATTACTAACAAGAAAGCTGCCTGATTTATGCACTATATATACCTGATGGTATCATGGACATATTTGTCAGATTTTGTGATAGTTTGCCACCTAGCTTTCTGTTGCAGAGAAATCTAATGACAAACATGATCAAGCCATTCCATTTTAAGAGTAAAAGATTAAAAATATAGTAGCTTTAGGGCTGTGCAGAATTTTAAAGATTAGCTTTATAAGACTAGATGACCATAAGATATATACGAGCTGATTAGTTTTATTTGTCTTGTATCAAAGCATACACTGCATATACATCATGTGTGTCAATGACTGATATTAGGAATCAGGGCACTTTTTCCCTTCTGCACCCATCCTGTTAGCAACAACAATATACCGAGTAATAGAAAATGCTGGAGGAACTCAGGACTGAAGAAGGGTCTCGGCGCAAAACGCTGACTTTTTATTCATTGCCGTTGACGCAGCTTGACCTGCTGTGTTCCTCCAGCATTTTGGTGTGTGGTGCTTAGAATTGCTAGCATTGGCAAACTTCCTTGTGTTTATAACAATATATTGAGAAAGGTCCTTAAGGCTTGTCAGATCAATTGTTGAAAAATTGCAAAATTATGGAAAAGTATTCACTGTCAATCTAAGTGACAGGTGTGAGAACATCCCAAAACACAGTCGGTGGCCACTTTATTAGGTACCTCCTCTATTTAAAAGCAGCCACTGAATATATGTCTATGGTCATCTGCTGTTGTAGCCCATCCACTTCAGGGTTCGACATGTTTCGCATTCGGAGATGATCTTCGGCACACTACAGTTGTAACGTGTGGTTATTTGAGTTACTGTTGCCTTCCTGTCTGCTTGAACCAGTCTGTCCATTCTCCTCTGACCTCTCTCATTAACAAAGCCATTTTCACCCACAGAACTGTCTTCACTGGATGCTTTTCATTTTTCACATCTTGCCTTGTAACCTCTAGACACTGTGAGTGAAAATCCCAGGAGATACTCAAACTATCCTGTCTGGCACCAATGATCATTCCACAGTCCAAATCACAACAACAACTCAATGTCTATAAGCTGATTATTGACCTCAGGAGGTCAATGAGCCAAGTCTCATTGGGAGATCAGAGGTGGAGAGTATCAGCAACTTTCAACTTTTCAATGTTATTATTTCAGAGGATCTGTACTGGGTTTAGCACGTAAGTACAATTACGTATGAAGAAAGCATGGCAGTACCTCTACTTCCTTAGTAGTTTGTGAAACTTTGGCAAACTTTGACAAATCTTGACAGATATGCGGTGGAGAGTATATTGACTGGTTGCACAACGGTCTGCTATGGAAATACCAATGTCCTTGAATGGAAAATCCTACCAAAAGTAGAGGTTATGGCCCAGTCCATCACGGGCAAAGACCTGCACACAATTGAGCACAGCTACACGGAGCGCTGTTGCAGGAAAGCTACATCCATCATCACACTTGGAGTACCGTGTCCAGTTCTGGTCATCTCACTATAGGAAGGATGTGGAAGCATTGGAAAGGGTACAGAGGAGATTTACCAGGATGCTGCCTGGTTTAGAGAGTATGGATTATGATCAGAGATTAAGGGAGCTAGGGCTTTACTCTTTGGAGAGGAGGAGGATGAAAGGAGACATGATAGAGGTGTACAACATATTAAGAGGACTAGATAGAGTGGACAGCCAGCACCTCTTCCCCAGGTTACCACTACTCAATACAAGAGGACATGGCTTTAAGGTAAGGGGTGGGAAGTTCAAGGGGGATATTAGAGGAAGGTTTTTCACTCAGAGAGTGGCTGGTGCGTGGAATGCACTGCCTGAGTCTGTGGTGGAGGCAGATACACTAGTGAAATTTAAGAGACTACTAGACAGGTATATGGAGGAATTTTAGGTGGGGGGATATATGGGAAGCAGGGTTTAAGGTTGGCACAACATTGTGGGCCAAATGGCCTGTACTGTGCTGTACTATTCTATGTTCTATGTTCTAGCTAGGAGCCTCACCATCCAGGACATGCTCTCGTCTCAATGCTGCCACCAGGAAGAAGTACAGGAGCCTCCGGACTCACACCACTAGGTTCAGGGACAGTTATTACCTCTCAACCATCAGGCTCTTGAACCAGAGGGGACAACTTCACTCAACTTTACCTGCCCCATTACTGAACTGTTGCCACAACCTATGGACTCACTTTCAAGGACTATTGATCTTATTACTATTTGTTTTTTTCTTTTCTATTTGAGCCATTTGTTGCTTTTTGCACATTGGTTGTATGTCCTGTTGGGTATGTGGTCTTTCTTTGATTCTGTTGTGTTTCTTGGATTTACTGTGTATGCCCGCAAGAAAATGAATCTTAGTGTTATATATGATGACGTAAATGTACTTTGATCATAAATTTACTTTATACTTTGTACTTGTACTTTGTCACGTAGATTGCATTTCTTCCCCTTTCTGATGTTTGGACTGAAGTACAATTGAACCTCTTTTATGCATTGAGTCACTGTCACATGATTGGCTGTTTAACTTCTTCCACTGAGATTGGGTGGGACCAACCAGAGCTCATGGGTTAAGGGTGAAAGGTGAAAAGGTTTAAGGGGAAACATCTCCACTCAGAAAGTCAAGAGAGCATCAAACAAGCTGCCATCACAAGTGGAGCTCGATTTCAACATTGAAGATAAATTTGGACAGGTACATAGATGGTAGGGGTGTGGAGTGCTATGGTTCCGGTGCAGGTCGAAGGGAGTAGGATGTTTAAATAGTTCAGCTCGGACTAGATAGGCTGAAGGCCCTGTTTCTTTATTGTACTTTTCTATGATGTAATAAAGTGGCCACTGAGTGTAAATTTAATGACATATTTTCTAATACAGTTTAAAAATTTGAAACAGATATTTTAATTAGGTAAAAATCTAATTAATTAATAACTTTGTATTATTGAACACATCAAGATAGTGATCAAACGTTTTGGTTTCAAATAATGGTATTAAGCACAGTTTTGGAATGTGCAGAAAGAGATTATGTAATAGGGAGAATTGAGTGTTCAACAATAATGTAAGGTGCATGGTGTATCTCCAATCAATGAGACACTATCCTAGAATTTAATATACATCTTTGTAAATATGATTTAAAAATCCCATTTTGTTGTATTGTTCTATTTACTGTAAACCTCTCTAGATTTATTAAATGTAGATTAGATTTATTTTGCAAGATTGCATTTCAAAAATTTCATCATTATTTATTAATCAGCCATCAAAAATAATTGAATTTACTAAACAAAAGCAAAGATTTACCTCTGCTGTTTTGAGATGTAAAGACGTTGAGATTCTCCACAAGTATCAAGACTAACAAAAATTGCTTTTTTTTCCATTTCAGTTCTATTCACTCCTCTTTTGTCTGATCTTTTCCAAAGATTCATTTTCTGAAGATTAAATCTATATTGTAAGTATGTGATCTACGTCTCTCTGCATCTGCCTGGTGCAGTGTGACCTGGAAGAAAAATTCATATTGTCACCGAACATATTCAATATTGATATGTATTATATGTAACATCAATAATGCAACATGTTTCAGCTGGCCAATATCAGTTGCCATCTTTCATATTTTGCAGTAGAATGATGTTTTTATTTATTTTATTTATTTTGAGATACAGCGTGGAACAGATCCTTCCAGCCCAAGAGCCGTACCATTCAGTAACCCACCTATTTAACCCTAGAACAACTTACAATGAACAATTAACCTACTAATTGGTCTGCCTTTGGACTGTGGGAAATGCTCAACTGAAGGACATACAGACTTATTACAGAGGACACTAGAATTGCACTCTGACCTTCAACATTGCAAGCTGTAATGGCGTTGCGCCAACTGCTACGCTACTGTGGCACCCTAATGTGTTGAAGTTGTAATTCTGGTGTAGTTTCAGTTCAATGTGGATGGAGGGACTGAAGAATAGTGCGGCACACGGTGGCATAGTGGTTAGCACAGTGCTTTACAGTACCCGGGTTCAATTCCCGCCACTGCCTGTAAGGAGTTTGTACGTTCTCCCCGTAACTGCGTGGGTTTCGTCCAAGTGCTCCAGTTTCCTCCCAACGTCCAAAGGCCTATCAGTTGGCAGACTAATTGGTCTTTGTAAATTGTCCTGTGATTAAGCAAGGGTTAAATAGGGTGATTGCTCAGAGGCGCAGATTAAAGGGCCGGAAGGGTCTATTCTGCACTCTACCCCAATAAATAGTTAAAAAAGTAAACTCTGATGTTGCTTTTAAATGTATAAATGGAGTATGAAATATTTCACGTGTCTAAAAGTTCAAATATTGACATGCTAGAGATTGGATCTGGGCTGAGCTTATGCAATTCATTGAGGGCACTCATACATACCACACAAGAGTCCTGATGAAGGGTCTTGGCCTCCATCATGTCCGCCCAATCGAAGTCCCTCAGTATTCAATAGGTTTCAGTGAGATTCCCCCCCTCTCCATTCTTTTAAACTCCAGCAAGTACAGGCCCAGAGCCGTCAAACACTCCTTATACATTAACCTTTTCATTCTCAGGATCATTTCACAAATGTCTTCTGGATTCACTCATGCCAGCTCATCCTAAAGTCCATGTAGGTGATTGGTGCCCGATCACACTCAGCTCAATTATAAGCAAATGTTTTGAGAGGCTGGTTAAAGACTGTATCTGCAGCATGCTGCCACCCACACTGGACCCCCTACAATTCACCTACCGACGGAACTGGTCTACCGATGACGCCACAGCACTACACACCGTCCTCGCTCACCTGGAGAAGAGGGATGCACATGTTAGAATGCTGTTCCTGGACTACAGTTCAGCATTCAACATCATAATTCCCTCCAGACTTGACAGGAAGCTCAGAGACCTCGGCCTGCACCCCTCCTTGTGCAGTTGGATCCTAGACTTCCTATCGGATCTCCAATAGGTGGTAAGGATGGGCTCCCTCACCTCTGCCCCTCTGACTCTCAACACAAGTGCCTCCAGAGTTGTGTCCTGAGTCCCCTTCTCTACTCCCTTTACACCCGCGACTGTACTGTCACACTTGGCTCGAATCTGCTGATCAAATGCGCAGATGACACAACTTTGATTGGCCTTATTTCTAGTGGTAATGGGACAGCCTACAGAGGAGAGGGTGACACTCTGACACAGTGGTGCCAAGATAACAACCTCTCCCTCCATGTCCAACAAACAAAAGAGCTGATTGTAGATTACAGGAGGAATGGAGACAGGCTTGGCCCAATCAACATCAATGGGTCGGTGGTTGAGAGGATGAGCAGTTTCGAGTTCCTTGATATACACATCACTGATGATCTCACCTGGACTGTACACACCAGCTTTGTGGCAAAAAAAAACACAACAGCGTCTCTTCCACCTCAGGTGACTGAAGAAGTTTGGTGTGAGCCCCCAAATCCTCCAAGACCTTCTACAGGGTCACCATTGAGAGCATCCTGTCTGGCTGTATCACCGCCTGGTACGGGAACTGCACCAACCTTGAATGCTGGGCACTACAAAGAGTGGTACAGACAGCCCAGCGCATCTCTGGATGTGAACTTCCCTCCGTTGAGGACATTTATAGCAGCAGGTGCAGTAAGAAGGCCTGGACACCAGTCACCCCAACTATAAACTGCTTCAGTGGCTTCCATCTGGCAAACAGTACCGCAGCGTTAAAGTCAGGACCAACGGGCCACGAGACAGCTTCTACCTACATGCCATTAGATTTATAAATTCACATGCCTGTACGTTGCAACTAAGTCATAATGCAAAGATTTTTACTCCCTCACATTGCGGAATGAATATAAGATTTTAAATAAATTCAAAATCAAGTTCAAACTCAATGCCACCACTTTCCTGGGGCAGGATTGTCCCTGCTCGAAGCTATGCTGGCTACTCCAGCTAAATCTCTGCATCTTGAAATGCAGATAAATCCTGTCCTTAAGAATCTTCTCCAATAATTGTGGCACAGCAGCATGATTCCAACACTTTCATGCTCAGGGCAGGAACACCTGAATGATAACATTTTAACAAAACTACCAAATCCTGATGAAGGGTCTCAGCCTGAAGTGCAAGCTTTGCATAGATAATGCCCGACCTGCTGAGTTCCTCCAGCATTCTGTGTGTGCACTCTGGATTTGCAGTTCTTGTGTTTAGTACACTCTGCATTTGGCCTAATCATCCAAAGGCGATTCAAGTAAGACAAGAAGGGGAAGGAACTTCTCATCAGCATCCTGATACCTAAATTTCAGAACCAGAATCTGCTTTATCATCACTGACATACAGTATGTCATGAAATTTCTTGTTTTTCAGCAGCAGTACAGTGCAGGCTGTGAAAAATTGCTATAACTTACAATAAGAATATATAAAAAGTAAATAAATAGTACAAGAAGGGAGGAAAATAGTGAGGTAATGTTCATGGGTTCATGGTCTGCTCAGAAATCTGCTGGCAGAGGGAAAGAGCTGATGGTGGACTTCAGGAAGGGTAAGATGAAGGAACACATACCGATCCTCATAGAGGGATCAGAAGTGGAGAGAGTGAACTGTTTCAAGTTCCTGGGTGTCAAGATCTCTGAGGATCTAACCTGGTCCCAACATATTGATGTAGTTATAAAGAAGGCAAGGCAGTGGCTATACTTCATTAGGAGTTTGAAGAGATTTGGTATGTCAACAAATATACTCAAAAACTTCTATAGTTGTACCGTGGTGAGCATTCTGACAGGCTGCATCACTGGCTGGTATGGAAGGGCTACTGCACAGAACCCAAAGAAGTTGCAGTAGTTGTAAATCTTGTCAGCACCATCTTGGGTACTAGCCTACAAAGTACCCAGGACATCTTCAGGAAGCGGTGTCTCAGAAAGGCAGCTTCCATTATTAAGGACCTCCAGCACCCAAGGCATGCCCTTTTCTCACTGTTACCATCAGGTAGGAGGTACAGAAGTCTGAAGGCACACACTCAGTGTTTCAGGAACAGCTTCTTCCCCTCTGTCATCCGATTCCTAAATGGACATTGAATCTTCGGTCACTACCTCACTTATTTTAATTTACAGTATATCGGTTTTTGCACATTTTAAAAAATCTATTCAATATACATAATTGATTTACTTCCTTAGCATCAGGAGAAATGCCAGAGGATTGGAGCGTCGCCAATATTGTTCTGCTGTATAAAAAAGTCTCTAAGTATAAACCAGAAAATTATAGGCCGGTGAGCCTGACATCAGTTGTGGGAAAGTTATTGGAAGGTATTCGAAGGGGCCAGATATATTGGACAGATATAGACTGAGTTAGGATAGTCAGCATGGCTTTATGCATGGCAGGTCATGCTTAACCAGTCTTATAGAGGTTCTTCAGGAAACTGGATGAAGACAAGGCAATGGCTGTTGTCTGCGTGGTAAGGCATTTAGCAAGGTCCTGCATGGGAGGCTGGTCAAGAAGGTCCAGTTGCTCGGCATTCAGGGCGAGGTAGTAAATTGGATTAAACATTGGCATTATGGGAGAAGCCAGAGAGTGGAAGCCTTGACTAGTAGTGTGCCGCAGGGATCTGTTTTGGGCCTTTTGTTGTTTGTCATCTATAGCAATAATCTGGATGATAATGTGGATCAGCAAAATTGCAAATAACACTGAGATTGGGGGAGTAGTGGACAGTGAGGAAGACTATTCTGGCTTGCAGAGGGATCTGCATCAGCTGGAAAACTGGCGGATGGAATTTAATGAAGACAAGTGTGAGGTTTTAACTTCAGTAGGACCAAGCAGTGGTCTTACACAGCGAATGGTAGGGAAAAGGGATCTAGGAATACAGGTCCAAAATTCGCTGAAAGTGGCGTCTCAAGTAGATAGGGTCATAAAAATAATTTTGGTACATAGGCCTTCATAAATCAAAGTATTGAGTACAGAAGATGGGATTGAGGTTGTATAAGATGTTTGTGAAGCCTAGTGTGGACTATAGTGTGTAGTTTTGGTCACTACCTACAGGGAAGATGTAAAGAGTACAGAGAGAACTTACAAGGACGTGGCCAGGTCTGGAGGACCTGAGTTATAAGGAAAAATTGATTAGGTTAAGACTGTATTCTTGATGTGACTTCCGGTGGCTGTAATGGAGTAGGTTGCAGTAGCTACGTGCTCCGAAATTATTTGCTTACTTTGCTGTTTAAACCTATTTGGGTGAGAGCACCATGAGTAGAAAACTCTCTAGAAAAGAGGTTACTTTAGAGACTTTGGCTGAAATGTTTCAACAAATGTCAGAGAAACTCGAAAAACTGGATAAACTGGATGACTTGGAATCTAAGTTTGACTTGTTACAGAATTCCTTCGACCTGGTTAAATCTGAACTGAAAACGCTTAATCGGAAACTTGGAAGTATACAGCAAACTGTGAATGACCATGAAATTCGTATTAAGCTACACGAAGAATCTCTGCCGGTGTTGCAGAAGGCTATCGAAGGTTTCAAGAAAATTTCTAAGGAACAACTTTAAAAATACGACGCGTTACTGAAGAAACTGACAGATTTGGAGACTAGGAACCGAAGGTGCAATATCAGAATTCTTGGGCTTCCTGAAAAACTGGAGGGTAATCAACCTATCGATTTTTGTGCTCAAATGCTGAAAGATTTATTCCCTGATATATTATCGGAACTACCAAAATTTGAGCGCATTCACCGAGTTACCCCACCTAATTGGGATCCTGCCAAACCTCGCTCTATTATCATTCGCTTTTATGACTATCAGATTAAAAACCAGATCCTTCGTGAATCAAGGAAGAAACGCATATTACAATTTTGTGATCAACGGTTTCGGATCGTTCAAGATTATCCACCGGAAGTTCTAAGAGCTAGACAGGCTTTTAAAGAGGTCATGTCTGATCTTTTTAAGCTTGGCTGTCGCCTTTCTCTCAGAGATCCATGTAAACTCAAGGTTACTACTTCTGATAATGTTTCTTGGTTTACGAAGCCTGAAGAAGCTTAGAAATTTCTACAAAGTCTCCATACTTAAATTCAACCTTGAGTTGCTTTATGCTAAATGTTTTAATTTCAGGTGTTCAGTCAAGTAATTGGCACTTTGTTGATAACAAGGTTTCTTGGTTTTACGAAGTTTTAACCATTTGTTTAATTAAGTAACTGGCGCCTTGTTATCTTTCAAACTTTGCAAAATATGCAGGCAGACTGCATCCATTTTCTCTTTTGTTGTTTTCCACCTTTGTATGGGTCCTCTAATGTTAGTTTCTCACAGCTCCTTTTAAACAAAACGTTATACTCTCTCAGTGTTATTTTTATTTTTACCTTCCTTTTAGTAATTTGACTGAAAGTAATTATGTAGGGTATACATGTAGTAATTACTGAGGAATGAAACTATAGGGTGTTTTGCTTTACTTTAAATTCATTCAGATTTTTCCTATCTTTTGATTATTTATACACTTTTCGGTCTTTTACTGTTTTTCAATAGTATACAATATTCTATTGCTGGTTTTTGGTTTTTTCATTATTTTACATTTTGTCATTTTGTTTTTTTTTTCTCCCTTGAATGCCTTAAATTAGTCATGTAGGAAGTTATCTAAACCGCTTCCCTTTCTAATTATTTTCTATTTATTTCTTTACTCCTTTTCTTTGTACCCGTAAATATATGTTGTTTTACTTATTGATTTTCCTTATTTGATTTTCCTTATTTGTCTATCCTTTTTACCGAGATTAATACTTATATTTTCCCATGGTTTTTTCTCGTAAATAGCGAACTTATTTACTTTGATATTTTGTTTCTGTATACATATATTTACAATCGTTTATTCAGCACAGCTATACATATATATTTATTGGAGCCACCGGAGTTTTGGGTTGGGAACGTTAGAATTAGTCTTCAGCCTCCCTTGGCTGATTTCTCTCTTTGGGGGGGGGGGGGGGGGAGGGAGGAAATGGGTTCTTCCAGAAAGCTGATTGGAGGTTTTTACTGTTTTATTTATTCGCTATCTACATGTCTGTGATTACCTTTTATACATTACTAAAGGATACTTGATGGATTCTTTTATTAATATACTCAGCTTTAATGTGAAAGGTCTAAATAACCCTGTTAAATGAAATAAGATTTTCTCTTATATCAGGAAACTTTAAACTTGTATAATCTTTTTCCAAGAAACCTATATTCGTAAAGATGACATTTCACACTTTTTCAAAGGATGGAAGGGTATACATTTTCACTCACCCTCTCAATCTAGATCGTGAGGCCTTTCTATCCTGTTTGATCAGAATGTATCCTTTATTCAACATAATGTAATTTCTGATACAAATGGGCGCTTTGTTATTGTTTCGGGTAGTCTTGGGAATAAACTAATCGTATTTGTGAATGTAAACGCTCCAAATACAGATGACCCCTTGTTCTTTGAACGTCTTTTCTCTTTTCTGCCTGATTTGAATCGGTATTCCTTAGTGATGGGTGGAGATTTTAATTTTTTTATGATCAGAGATTAAGGGAGCTAGGGCTTTACTCTTTGGAGAGAAGGAGGATGAGAGGAGACATGATAGAGGTGTACAAGATATTAAGAGGAATAGACGGAGTGGACAGCCAGTGCCTCTTCCCTAGGGCACCACTGCTCAGTACAAGAGGACATGGCTTTAAGGTAAGGGGAGGGATGTTCAAGGGGAATATTAGAGGAAGGTTTTTCACTCAGAGAGTGGTTGATGTGTGGAATGCACTGCCTGAGTCAGTGGTGGAGGCAGATACACTAGTGAAGTTTAAGAGACTACTAGACAGGTATATGGAGGAATTTAAGGTGGGGGGTTATATGGGAAGCAGGGTTTAAGGGTCGGCACAACATTGTGGGCTGAAGGGCCTGTAATGTGCTGTACTATTCTATGTTCTATGTAAGAAATAAAGTCAATTCAATTCAATTCTATGCTGACTGGGAACTCCTGCAACACTGGTGGTGCCAAACTGTATCGGTTTCTGCCGTTCCTTTGGGTTGATCTGATGCGAGGAGAGGGGGTCCTGCTGTGTGGGCAACAGCTTGCTCTCCATATTGTCCTGTCCTGCTTGCATATCTGAACAGCTAGGACACAACATCCACGGTCGACTGTGGCCCCACGTATTTATATAGATTGTCTTTTTATTATTGTGTTCTTTATTGTATTGTGAATTTTGCGCTGCATGGAGTAACAATTATTTCGTTCTCCTCTACACTTATGTACTGGAAGTGACATTAAAAAATCTTGAATCCTGAATCAATCTTGAATCACTCTAGATAGATAGATAGATAGATAGATATATAGATACTTTATTCATCCCCATGGGGAAATTCAACATTTTTTTCCAATGTCCCATACACTTATTGTAGCAAAACTAATTACATACAATACTTAACTCAGTATAATATGATATGCATCTAAAATCACCCTCTCAAAAAGCATTAATAAATAGCTTTTAAAAAGTTCTTAAATAGTTTACTAAAATATATTGAATGGTAACTTAAGCTCAGTCCTAACCCCGGCACTTTAACATATCTTACCCCTGGTGGTTGAATTGTAAAGCCTAATGGCATTGGGGAGTATTGACCTCTTCATCCTGTCTGAGGAGCATTGCATCGATAGTAACCTGTCGCTGAAACTGCTTCTCTGTCTCTGGATGGTGCTATGCAGAGGATGTTCAGGGTTTTCCATGATTGACCGTAGTCTACTCAGCGCCCTTCGCTCTGCTACCGATGTTATACTCTCCAGTTCTGTGCCCACGACAGAGCCCGCCTTCCTTACCAGCTTATTAAGATGTGAGGCGTCCCTCTTCTTAATGCTGCCTCCCCAACACGCCACCACAAAGAAGAGGGCGCTCTCCACAACTGACCTATAGAACATCTTCAGCATCTCACTACAAACATTGAATGACACCAACCTTCTAAGGAAGTACAGTCGACTCTGTGCCTTCCTGCACGAGGCATCTAGGCTCTTAGTCAAGAGCTTGGACCTATTTAAAGTCATAAAACTTTCAAATGATGTACGACAAACCTAAACACTGCATAGGATGAAACTCCCTTCAGCTTTGATTTGACCATTCTAACATTTAGTGAGTTGACACAGGTTCTGAAGTGACCATCAATTATAACACGACAAACAAAAAGGACTGACACATTCACTTTGTTCTAACTGTGCTTTCATTATGAAACAATATTTCATACATTTGCTTATAGTTCAGTGACACGAAGGCAGGAAGTGTTCCTCCATGAACTCCTTTTATCTAACATTTATGAAAAGTTTTATAAATAAATACTGTAGTTGTTCGTATTTTTTCAAAAGGGCACAATATTGATTCAATCAATCTCCTTTATAGTTCTGATGGAAAGTCAGGTTTAATATGTTCACAAGGAAAGAGAGTTATCACAGCTAGTGAAAATGTAAATTAATAATAAAATAATGCTAGTTGACAATGGATATTTTGTACTGAATTATTCTAGGTCTTCTTGCGTTCCTTAATTTAAGCTAAAGCCGAATTGTGTTGGGGTTAGTGGACTGTGTATAAGTGTGAGTAATGATTTCTCCTTCTGGTAAAAATCTGCCTTCTCCTTCCCCTCTTACTCTATTCCCCACTTTGACCTTTTACCTCTTCTCACCTGCATATCACTTCATCCCTGGCATCATTCGTCCTTCCCTTTCTCCTTTGATCAACTCTCCTCCCCTATTTGATTCTTTCTACTCTAGCCTCAACCTTTCCCACCCATCTGGTTTCACCTACTACCTTCCATCTTCCCTCCCTCCACTTTTTTATTGAGGCATCTTCCTCCTTCCTTCTTAGTACTGAAGAACAGTCTCGGCACGAAATGGTGACTGTTCATTCATCTCCATAGGCGCTGCCTGATCTGCTGAATTCCTCCAGCATTTTGTGTGTATTGCTTTGTTTTGGTGTTGTTGTTCTGTGTTGTTCTGCTGAGCCTGTTGGTACTAGAATGTATAGTGACCCTTGCAGGTTGTCCCCAGCGCACCCTTGGGTCAGACGTCACATTTCATGTATGTTTCAATGTACATGTGATAAATAAATCTGAATCTTAATATGATCTGTGATGCCAGTGATTATTAATGTTCTGAACAGCTGATTATGCAGGGAACAATATTCAGGAGAAGCATTAAGCAGCCAGTAACAATTCCATAGAATAATCCCATAGATACGAGAGATTCTGTATTCCATAAAGAATATTTACTTTTGTTGCTATACACAAAATGCTGGAGGAACTCAGCAGGTCAGGCAACATCTATCGAAATGAACAGACAGTCGATGCTTCAGGCTGAGACCCTTATTCTTTTTGAAAGAGTGGTATTGTGGCGACCCACTTTCTGCGCAGGCGAACTGGCTCACAAATAGCCAGCGCATGGGGGGAGACTTTGGTAATGCACCTCTGACATCATTTCCGCCCGGAGAGGGTGGGCGCTAGGGATTAAATGCCAGCGCCGCGAAGTTTGAATAAACTAGTCTCGAAATGACTTACCGACTGTGTGTTGTTGTCTCTCACTCTGTGTAGCACATCGCTACATTGGTGACCCCGACGGTCCAAACGGGATTTGGATCAAAGATGACCGACTCTTCATCTGTCCACGCAGTTTCACTAAAACTGCCGACTTTCTGGACGCTGCGACCACGCGTGTGGTTTAGCCAAGCAGAAGCCCAGTTCCAGATTCGGCAGATATCTTCTGATTCCACGCGTTACTATCACGTGGTGAGCACCCTTGACCAGGAGACGGCCGCCCAGGTTGCGGATTTCATACAGTCGCCCCCGTAAGAAGACAAATGTGAAGCATTCAAAGCGCTGCTGATTGGGACCTTTGGCCTCTCACGGCGTGAGCGGGGTGCCCACCTGCTTCACCTGGATGGTTTGGGAGACAGATTGCCGTCAGCATTGATGAACAAGATGCTGGCCCTGGCTGACAGACACAAGCCCTGCTTCATGTTCGAGCAAGCGTTCCTAGAGCAACTGCCCAAGGACGTACATCTGCTGCTGGCGGACGCAGATTTCAGCGACCCCCGGAAGGTGGTGGCCCGGGCAGATGTGCTGTGGAAAGCCAAGAAGGAGAGCGGGGCATCCGTCGGTCAGATTACCAGGCCACGCGCCCAACAGCAGACCAGACCAGGCCCGGCAGGGGGGCGCACACAACACAGAAGCAGGAGTGAGGCGGACAGTGAACAGTGGTGTTTCTACCACCAGCGGTGGGGCACAGAAGCCCGCAGTTGTCGCCCATCCTGCAAGGGCCAGGGACAGCCGCCGCTAATGACTATGGCGGCTGGCCACCAGGACAGCCTCTTGTACATCTGGGACAAACAGTCGGGACGCCGCTTCTTGGTCGACACCGGAGCGGAAATCAGCGTCTTGCCCCCGACGGGGTACGACACCTGCAACAGGAAGCCAGGGACCACCCTGAGGGTGGCAAACGGCAGCCTGATACGGACCTAAGGCACCCGCACAGTGCAGCTGCAGTTCGGCGCCAGCTGGTTCACGTGGGAATTCACACTGGCCGCCATGGCCCAACCACTCCTGGGGGGGACTGCTTGCGAGCTCACAGCCTGCTGATCGACTTGCAAGGGAAAAGACTGGTACATGCCGAGACTTCCCAGACGTTCTCCCTGGGTGAAGCCAAGTTGCCGGCCCCACACCTGGACTCCATCACGCTGTCGGACAACAAATTCACCAGAATCCTGGCGGACTTTCCATCGATTCTGGCACCGCAGTTCACGGCAGCCATGCCCAGACATGGGGTACAGCACCACATCCCGACCTAGGGACCACCCCTCCACGCCCGCGCACGAAGGCTTCCCCCGGAAAAGCTCCGCCTGGCGAAGGAGGAGTTCAAGAGGGTGGAGGAATTGGGGATCGTACGGAGGTCCGACAGCACATGGGCCTCTCCCCTGCACATGGTGCCCAAAGCAGCCGGGGGTTGGTGACCATGCGGCGACTACCGCAGACTGAACGAGGCTACAACTCCAGACTGCTACCCCGTGCCGCACATACAGGATTTTGCAGCAAACCTGCACGGGGCAAGAATCTTTTCCAAAGTAGACCTCATCTGGGGATACCATCAAATCCCAGTGCACCCTGAAGACATCCCCAAAACAGCACTCATCACCCCATTCGGCCTGCTCGAGTTCCTCTGAATGCCATTTGGCCTGAAGAATGCCGCACAGACGTTCCAGCGGCTAATGGATGCGGTGGGACGCGACCTGGACTTTGCGTTTATCTATTTGGTTGACATCCTTATAGCCAGCAGTAGTCGTCAGGAGCATCTGTCCCACCTCCGCCAGCTCTACTCCCGCCTGAGTGATTTCAGCCTCACGATCAACCCGGCCAAATGCCAGTTTGGTCTCGATACCATCGACTTCCTGGGCCACAGGATTACCAAAGACGGGGCAACACCTCTGCCCGCCAAGGTAGACGCGATCCGCCACTTTGCCCGGCCCAACACGGTCAAAGGCCTGCAGGAGTTCGTTGGTATGGTGAACTTCTACCACCGTTTCCTCCCCTCAGCAGCCTGTATCATGTGCCCTTTGTACACCCTGATGTCGGGTAAAGGCAAGGGCATTACTTGGGACGAGGAGGACGCGGCCGCTTTCGTTAAAGCCAAGGAAGCCTTGGCAGATGCCGTGATGCTGGTGCACCCCAGAACGGACGTTCCGACTGCCCTCACGGTGGACGCATCCAACACAGCAGTCGGTGGGGTGCTGGAGCAACTCATCAAGGGGCGCTGGCAACTCCTAGCATTCTTCAGCAAGCACCTACGACCACCCGAACTCAAGTACAGTGCCTTTGATCGGGAGCTGTTGGCACTGTATCTGGCAATCCGGCATTTCAGGTACTTCTTAGAAGGCAGGCCGTTCACCGCATTCACGGACCACAAACCGTTGACCTTCACGTTCACGAAGGTGTCCGATACCTGGTCGGCTCACCAGCACCGATATTTGTCCTACATCTCCGAGTACATGACGGACATCCAGCATGTCTCGGGGAAGGACAACATCGTGGCGGACGCACTCTCCAGACCAGCTGTCCAGGCCCTGTCCCTGGGGGTGGACTATGCAGCACTGGTGGAGGCGCAGCAGGCAGACGATGAGATGCCCAGCTACAGGACCGCAGTCTCGGGTTTGCAGCTGCAAGACTTTCTCGTAGGCCCAGGTGAGAGGACCCTCCTGTGCAACATGGCTACTGGCCAACCTTGCCCCATCGTCCTGGCAGCCTGGAGGCGGCAGGTTTTCGACTCCATACACGGTTTGGCGCACCCATCTATCAGGACAACCAACCGGCTGGTCTCCAGCAAGTTCGCGTGGCACGGACTTCGCAAGCAGGTCAGTGAATGGGCCAGAACGTGCGCGCAGTGCCAAACAGCCAAGGTGCAGCGGCACACTAAAGCCCCGCCGCAGCAGTTCGAACCCACCCACCGGAGGTTCGACCACATTCATGTGGATATCGTGGGCCCCCTACCAGTGTCCCGAGGAGCACGGTACCTCCTAACTATGGTAGACCAGTTCACAAGGTGGCCAGAGGCGGTCCCGCTCACTGACACATCTGCCGATTCCTGCGCCCGAGCACTGATTGCAACCTGGGTAGCACGCTTCGGGGTAACGGCCCACATTACCTCCGACAGAGGTGCCCAGTTCACCTCCAGCCTGTGGTCGGCTGTGGCCAGCCTGTTGGGAACGCAGCTACACCACACAACTGCCTACCACCCACAGTCGAACGGACTAGTGGAACGCTTCCACCGTCACCTGAAGTCGGCTCTCAAGGCCTGCCTGAAAGGGCCTAACAGGGTGGACGAGCTTCCCTGGGTCCTGCTCGGAATCCGCACGGCGCCCAAAGAGGATCTGCACACCTCGTCAGCTGAGCTGGTGTACGGCACACCCCTGGTCATCCCAGGAGAGTTCATACCAGCCCCAAGGGGGCAAGAGGAAGAACCCGCAGCAGTCCTGGACAGACTACGCGAAAGGCTCGGCAACCTGGCCCCTGTACTGACTTCACAGCACGGACGGACCCCGACCCATGTACCCAAAGACCTGCAGAACTGTAAGTTTGTGTTTGTACGAAGGGGCGGACACCGGGCACCGCTACAGCGGCCGTACGAGGGGCCGTTCAAGGTGATCAACAACGGGTCCATGTACGTTCTGGACATTGGGGGGAAAGAGGAGGTTTTCACGGTGGACCGACTCAAACCAGCCCATGTGGACTTGGCACAGCCGGTCGAGGTTCAGGCACCGCGGCGCAGAGGCAGACCTCCCAAACAGAGGCTGATCCAGACTGTGGACATTGGGGGGTGTATTGCCGGTTCTGGGGTGGGGGGGGGGGGGTTATGTGGCGACCCACTTTCTGCACAGGCAAACCAGCTCACAAATAGCCAGCGCGCGGGGAGAGACTTTGGTAATGCACCTCTGACGTCATTTCTGCTCGGAGAGGGCGGGCGCTAGGGATTAAATGCCAGCGCTGCGGTTTGAATAAACTAGTCTCAAAACGACTTACCGACTGCGTGTTGTTGTCTCTAGCTCTGTGTGTAGTACATCGCTGCAGTGTCATATATCGAACAAAAATGTCTCAGTTTATTTCAGCTATTGATTTATTCATGTTTTTTGACAAACCTCTTGTTTTTGGAAGACTACAGAATAACTACACTAGATTTTAACTAAATCTTTAAATGCCAAACAATGCACTTCACCATTATAATGCACCACCAAATAGTTTGTATTTTCACTGAAGTCTCTGCTCTCTGATCCCTAAAATGGATCAATCCATCATTGCCTTGTGATGGCTTATTGACATTAAATTCTGCCCCAGCAAAGTTCAAAGTTCAAAGTAAATTTATTTTCAAAGTAGATACATGTCGCTATATGCAACCCTGAGAATCATTTTCTTGTGGGCATTCACGGTAAACACTAAGGAATGCAATAGGATCTATGAAAAACTGCACACAAGGTAGACAAACAACCGACGTGCAGATGACAACAAACTGTGCAAATACAAAAAGAAAAACAAAATTATATGAACAATGGGTGCAGTGAGAGTTGGGGCAATGATGCACACCTGTTTGACCCCGATCTCAATGTTAAAAGGTGCTGTTTCAGAGCCGTTGTTGCACACATATCATTGTGCAAGAGCTGTAGGATCTTGAGGTATTTCTTCAGGCACCTAATTTTGGACAGTACCTGAAAAGGGCAGGAATATTTCCAGAGTCAAATGCTTTTATATGGTCTATGAAGGCTATATAGCGTGGGAGATTTTGTTCCCAGGCTTTCTCCTGCAATCGATGTGCTGTAAAAATCATATCAGATGTTCTTCTGGCTGAACAGAAGCCACACTGCAACTCAGACAGGAGATCTTCTGCCAGAGATGAAAGTCCATCATAAAATTCGGGTGAGTACCTTTCCTGTTGAAGAGAGGAGGGACATGCCTCTATAGTTCCTGCAATTAGCTTTGTCACCCTTTTTGAAGAGTATGACAATCAGGGCATCCCTGAGTTCAGCTGGAATCTTCTCTTGGTCCCAAATTTTGACAAACAAATCATGGACATGATTTAAGAGTTTGGTGCCACCTTCCTTGAGGATTTCTGCTAGAATTCTATCAGGACCAGTGGCTCTGTTCCTTAACTTCATGCAAGCTGTCTGCACATCTTTAATACTAGGAGACTTACTTATGTCCTCTTTCATGGGTCGTTGTGAGAGCTGGTTGATGACTTCGTTGTCAACAGTGATGTTACAATTAAGTAATTCCTAAAAGTTCCTTCCATCGAGAGTTAATGGCATCATTATCCTTTAGCATCCTTTGTCCTTCTTTGGAGCGAAGGGGGCTTAGGCCATGATGGTTTGGGTCATACACTGCCTTGGTGGCAATAAAGAAACCCTGATATCAACAGAGTCAGCAAGCTGCTGTATTTCTCGGACCTTCTCAGTCCACAACTGATACTTTATTTCCCTTACTGTATGCTGGACTAGAGCTTTAGCTTTGGAGTGGGCTTCTCTTTTTGCTGTGCAGTTGATATCCTTCTGCCAGGCACAGAAAGCTTTCCTTTTGTTGTTAATGCTCTTTTGTTGTTAAGAGCTAATGCTCTTCTATCTTATTGATATTTTCATCAAACCAATCTTTGGTTTTCTTGATGTTGTATCCAATGATGTTTTCTTCAGTGTGGTCCATGTGTTTCAATGTCCGCTGGATACTGCTTTGGGAGTCTTTCAGAGAGGGCAGCCTGGAGATGTTGTACCTTCGCTGTTTCTTTTAGGCTCTCGATGTTGAACCTGGGACGGCTAAGCTTCTTTTGCACTTTACTCTTCCGCATGATTTTGATGGTTATTTGTGAGTGAATAAGCCCATGGTCCATCCAGTCATCGTCAGCACTGATCACAGCTCTTGCATTCTTTATCTCTCTGTGATCCCTCCTCTGAACGATGACGCAATCTATAAGATACTAAGTCTTTGAACAGAGATGCAGCCACAAAGTTGTCACCTCATTTCCCTGGTGGAACAAGGTGTTGGTGATGGTCAGGGCACGTTCAGCACACTTGGAGAATAAGAGCACTCCACTGGAGTTGATGCTGCCAACACCTTCCTTCCCAATTTTGCCTTTCTGGGAGCCCCTGTCCCCTGCCAACTCTAGCATTGAAGTCTCCAAGAAGAATGAGCCTAGCTTCCTTGGGAATATCTGATAGTATGCAGTCAAGGTCAGCATAGAAGGTCTCCTGAATGTTGTCTGGTGAGTCTAGAATCGGAACATAGGCACTCACAGCTGTGGCCATTAGATTATTAGCGAGCTGAAGGCGCATGGTCATGAGGCGTTCAATGCAATTTGCAGAAGTGACTGATGGTGTTCTTCATGGCGAGTCTGTGGATTCTGGACTCATCTGTTGATTTCCCCTTCCAGAAAAAGGTTTTTCCACCCTTCTCCTCCTTCGATTGTCCTTCCTCAGCCAATCATGTTTCAGAGAGGGTGGCAAGGTCAATCTGGAATCTTCTCAGCTCTCTTGAGATGATGGCAGTATGTCTTTCAGGACACTCCCTAGTTTCATTGTCCATAAATGTCAGCACATTGCTGGTTCCAACATTCATGTGCTTTAGTTGCAGTCTGCGGTTTGGTGATGCCATCGGACACGCTAATCCAGTCAGGAGTGAAGAGGCAGGCTGTTTTTAGGGCACCTTTTCCAGCTCCTTTCCTGTGTGGGGTAAGCAAAGCAGGTCCTGAGTAGGGCTGCTCAGTCATGGGGGCAGCTGCCAAAAAGCTGCATCTGCCTCAGTTCAAGAGCAAGACACTGTATCTAACGTACACCACTTGTGTGCCAGGTTGTGGCAGGGGGATCCCAGCCTTCACTGTCCTGCTCCTATCACACTTATAACCAAATAACAATTACAGCACAGAAACAGGCCTTCTCGGCCCTTCTAGTCCATGCCAAACGCTTACTGTCACCTAGTCCCACTGACCCACACTCAGCCCATAACCCTCCATTCCTTTCCTGTCCATATACCTATCCAATTTTACTTTAAATGACAAATCCAAACCTCCTTCTACCACTTCTACTGGAAGCTCGTTCCACTCTCTGAGTAAAGAAATTTCCCCTCGTGTTACCCTTAAACTTTTGCCCCCTAAGTCTCAACTGATGTCCTCTTGCTTGAATCTCCCCTACCCTCAATGGAAAAAAGCCTATCCATGTCAACTCTATCTATCCCCTAATAATTTTAAATACCTCTATCAAGTCCTCCCTCAACCTTCTACGCTCCAAAGAATAAAGACCTAACTTGTTCAATCTTTCCCTGTAACTTAGCTGCTGAAACCCAGGTAACATTCTAGTAAATCTTCTCTGTACTCTCTCTATTTTGTTGACATCCTTCCTATAATTTGTGACCAGAATTGTACACAATACTCCAAATTCGACCTTACCAATGCCTTGTACAATTTTAACATTACATCCCATCTCCTATACTCAATGCTCTGATTTATAAAGGCCAACATACCAAAAGCTTTCTTCACCACCCTATCCACATGAGTTTCTACCTTCAGGGAACTATGCACCATTATTCCTAGATCACTCTGTTCTACTGCATTCTTCAATGTCCTACCATTTACTATGTGTGTCCTATTTGGATTATTCCTACCAAAATGTAGCACCTCACACTTATCAGCATTAAACTCCATCTGCCATCGTTCAGCCCACTCTTCTAACTGGCCTAAATCTCTCTGCAAGCTTTGAAAACCTACTTCATTATCCACAACGCCACCTATCTTAGTATCATCTGCTTACTTACTAATCCAATTTACCATCCCATCATCCAGATCATTAATGTATATGACAAACAACATTGGACCCAGTACAGATCTCTAAGGCACACCACTAGTCACCGGCCTCCAACCTGACAAACAGTTATCCACCACTACTCTCTGGCATCTCCCATCCAGCCACTGCTGAATCCATTTTACTACTTCAATATTAATACCTAACGACTGAACCTTAATGATTGAACTAACCTTCCTGATGACCACAGGGCTTTGTCTAAGTTGGTTAATTGGATTACCAGCCAGGAGAAACAGGACTTTCAATGTGGGAAGACAGATGCACAATCAGCACCACATGATCCTTGACAAAGAAAGGGCCAAATTCCCATGGCATGGAGACCAGGACAATTGTGGGCCATCTTCTGCTGCAGCCTTCCTCCCTCTTTGCAGCTATTGTGGTGGTCCTCATAGTTCTGAGATTCCAGAGACACTAATTTAGCACCATCTTCCATCTGCACCGCCGCTGAGGTCCTGGTTGGACCACACTTTGTCTGGATCCCCCCCCCCCCCCCATGGGAGACCCTAGCAGGAGCTAAGCTCCAGACATCATCAGTCTAACGTTCTCAGTATCACACAATCATCTCTACCACAACAAGGTGGCGGTATCCTGGAGAGGGATATTTGCACTAACAAGCAAGTGTACAGGTCTAGCTAATAAAGTGGCCACTGCGTGTATGTGACAATTGCTGAGGAACCATATAACATATAACATGGAACAGCAAGCATTACAGAACAGAGCTGGCCCTTTGGCCCATGATGTTGTGCTGACCTTTTAACCTTCTCTAAGATCAATCTAATCCTTCCCTCTACATAGCTCTCCATTTCTCTGTCGTCCATGTGCCTATTGAAGAGTCTCTTAAATGTCCCTAATGTATCTGCCTCTACCACCACCCCTGGAATGGCGTTCCATGCACCCACCACTCTGTGTGTGAAATACTTACCTTTGACATCCACCCCATACTTTCCTCCAATCACCTTAAAATTATGTTCACTTGTGTTAGACATTTCCACACTCAGAAAAAGTCTCTGGCTGTCCACTCTAATCATACCTCTTATCATTCTTGTACACCTCTGTCAAGTCACCTCTCATCTTCCTTCACTCCAAAGAGAGAAGCCCTAGTAGGATCAACCTGCCTTCTTAAGACATGCTCTCTGGTCCAGGCAGCATCATGGCAAATCTCTCCGCCCTTTGTAAAGCCTTCACATCCGTCCTATAATAAGGTGACCACATCTGAACACAATATTCCTTGTGAGGTATAACTCCCCTCTATCTTCAAGAACAAAATGGAAATTGTCCTGAGCTTGTGTCTTTTCCCAGTCATCAACTTAACAAAAGTGAATATGTGGTGGTCTTCCCAACTTACTGTCAGAAAGTGATATAGTAGTTTAACTAATGGTTTATCATCTTGCTAATTTTTTATTGGCTAAGTGTTATCACATTACACACGTGATATAGTTGTGCAACCAGTGATTGGTTTATTGTATCCAAGGAATTTCTCTTATCTCGATTATAAAAGTGATGGATTTTTCAGAGACACCATCTCATTCTCTTATTCTCTTCACTTCTTTTACCTTCACCTTCTTTGCTGATCTTCCATCTTAGCTGCAATTTCTCAGCTTTTTATTGAGTATTTGTATGTTTGTTTATACTTTAAATAAACGCTCATTAAGAGTTAAGACTGCTCACCATTCTGGACTCCCGGAAGAACACTAAGGATCAGAAAATAAACAGAGATTGAACAATGAAAGAGAATATAATTATGGTATTTAGTTGGGATGATCTCATAATGTCACTAAAACATGAAGATTATTGTAAATCTATAGTAATAAAAACTTTTCATTCATTTTTCTATAATATAGTGGGTAAATGGCATAAAGATTATTCAACAACCAATACAATATAAACACAATATTATCAAGCTTGCTTGCTTCTAATACCATTCAATAACAAAAGGATTCTTATTCCCCGAAAGATTGAACTACTCATAATGCCTTAATAAAATAGGGACCTTTCACCACCTTCTTTAGCCACAGGGTGGTGGATCTGTGGAATTCACATTGCTGTAGACGGCTGTCATTAGTTATCTTTTAAACAGACGTCGAAACGATCTTGATTATTCAGGGTGTCAAAGGTTACAGGAAGAAGGCAAGAGAATGGGGTTGAAATGAGATAATAAATCAACTATGATGGAATGGCAGAGCAGACTTGATAGGACGAATGGCTTAATTCTCCTTCTGTGTCTTATAATATAAAATAGAATATAATTATGGAATCCAGCTGGGATGAATTGTAATGTCAATAAAACTTGAAGGATTATTGCAAACCTATAATCATAAAAGCTCTTTATTCATATTTCTACAGTTTAAAATGGCATATTTATTATCCAACAACCATAGAACCATTGAACATTACAGCACAGAAACTAGCCTTTTGGCCCTTCTTGGCTGTGCCGAACCATTTTTCTGCCTAGTCCCACTGACCCGCATCTGGGCCATATTCCTCCAAACCCCTCTCATCCATATACCTGTCCAAGTTTTTCTTAAATGTCAAAAGTGAGCCCGCATTCACCACTTCATCTGGCAGCTCATTCCACACTCCCACCACTGTCTGCGTGAAGAAGCCCCCCCCCCCAATGTTCCCTTTAAACTTTTCCCCCTTCACCCTTAACCCATGACCTTTTTTTCTCCCCTAGCCTCAGTGGAAAAAGCCTGCTTGCATTCACTGTATCTATACCCATCATAATTTTATACACCTCTATCAAATCACCCCTCATTCTCCTACGCTCCAGGGAATAAATTCCTAACCTATTTAAACTTTCTCTGTAACTCAGTTTCTCAAGTCCCAGCAACATCCTTGTAAACCTTCTCTGCACTCTTTCAACCTTATTAATATCCTTCCTGTAATTAGGTAACCAAAACTGCACACAATACTTCAAATTTGGTCTCACCAATGTCTTAAACAACCTCACCATTACATTCCAACTCTTATACTCAATACTTTGATTTATAAAGGCCAATGTACTAAAAGCTCTCTTTACGACCCTATCTACTTGTGACGCCACTTTTAGGGAATTTTGTATCTGTATTCCCAGATCCCTCTGTTCTACTGCACTCCTCAGTGTCCTACCATTTACCTTGTATGTTCTACCTTGGTTTGACCTTCCGAAGTGCAATACCTCACACTTGACTGCATTAAACTCCATCTGCCATTTTTCAGACCATTCCTCCAACTGGTCCAAATCCTTCTGCAAGCTTTGAAAACCCTCCTCACTGTCCACTACACCTCCAATCTTTGTATCATCAGCAAATTTGCTGATCCAATTTACCACATTATCATCCAGATCATTGATATCGATGACAAATAACAATGGACCAACACATTATAACCAGAATGTTACCAGCCTTTCTTGCTTTTAATACTATTCACTGCCAAGATGATTCCTATTACTAAGGCAGGGATCTTCAGTCTCATGTAGGATAAGGAAATTAAAGTTTAGTAAAATAGAATCCGGGTAGGGAATTGAAACTAGAATGGTCTACTTTATTGACTAGATCAGATGACAGGAGGGCATAGGCTTGTAATATCACCAGCATAGGTTGTGAAAATTGTTGTTATGTGTTGGCAATACATCACAATATATAATAACTAAAAAGCTGTAAATTACAGTAAATATATTTATATACACTTAATATATATAAATAGTGCAAAAAGAGAAAAAAAAGTAGTGAGGTAGTGTTCATGGGTTCGATGTCCATTCAGAAATCAGATGGCAGAGGGGAAGGAGCTGTTCCTGAATTACTGAATGTGTGTTTCAGGCTCTTGTACCTCATCCTTGATTGTTACAATGAGAAGAGGGCATGTCCTAGGTGATGGTGGTCCTTAATGATGGATGCTTCCTTTTGAGGCATTGCTCCTTTAAGATGTCCTGGATGCTGGGTGGGCTAGTGCCCATGATGGAGCTGACTGAGTTCTGCAGCTTCGTTTGATCCTGTGCAGTGTGTGCTGTTCCGAACAGTGTGTTTATGACAGCTGGCAGGAAGCCCCTTTTCAGAGATATCAACATATGGAAGGGTGTCTGAAAACAGGGCATGAGATTAATTTACAGAACAGCAGATGTGGTAAAAGAAAGATGATAAGAGCTGATAATTTGGAAAATGCAGATGAAATGGATTATAATACTTTCTGTGTAACAAATCAGTCTTAGGATCCTCTGAAGTATTTCCCGTAAGTAATGGACGTGACAGAAAACTTTTGGCAAAGATATTTCAATATTTTAAAGCAATATCTCAATCAGGCCCTATGGTTTGAGTGTTTACATGGAAAAATAGCTCTAATTCTAAATGAATGATTTTTAAAACTTTGGAATCAGAATCAGGTTTATTATCAGAGCCATAAACTCAGTGTTGATATCTCCTCTATCTAATAGATTGGCCACTGAGTGTAAGCTTGTGGCCTTCTGCCGTTGTAGCCCATCCACTTTAACACTCAACATGTGCATTCAGAGATGCTCTTCTGCACACCACAGCACCATTTGTGTTATTGTTGCCTTCCTGTCAGCTTGAACCACTCTGGCCATTCTCCATTAATCTTTCTCCTTAACAAGTGTTTTTTGCCTTCAGAGCTGCTGCTGAATGGATCTTTTTTCTTATTCCACCAGTCTGTGTAAAGTCTTGTGCATGAAAATCCCAGGAGATCGACAGCTTCTGAGGTACTCAAACCACTCTGTCTGGCACCAACGATCAGTCCACAGTCAAAGTCACTTAGATCACATGTCTTCCCCATTTTGATTTTTGCTTTGAACAACAACTGAACCTCTTGACTGCGTCAGCATGCTTTTATGCATTGAGTTGCTGCCACATGATTGACTGATTAAATATTTGCATTAATGTGCAGGCGTACACGTGTACCTAATAAAGTGGCCACAGAGTGCAGCTTGTATATGAACTCTATGTCAACTGTATAGTACATCTACAGAATATTTTTATTGTCTGTTAATAAGATGGCATTAATTTTATCTTATGAGCTGTGTGTGATATATTTACTGTGTTCTACACCTTGATCCTGGAGAAAGGTTGTTTCATTTAGCTGTGTATATGCAACTGAGCAGGTGTACAGGGGTGCTGAATATAGCGGCCACTGCAGGTATGTTGTGAATTTGGTGACTTGTGGCAGCAGTACAATGCAAAATGTAGAAGTTACAATAAATCAATTGTGCATTAGACAAAAAAAAAGAGATGCTATTTTTTACCGGGTTCAATTTATTTTTTGCCTTGCTTCATTCTTGCCTTATGCAGGTATTAAGTGTGCCAAAGGCTCTGACAATTTTTGAATGTGAAAAGATTTACAATCCTTTGACCGTGTTGGTCATTGATGCGGAATGATGCATTTCACTGTGCTTCAATGTTTTGATGTACATGTGGCCTTTTAAAATCTCGGGTTTAAGTAGATCCCTATAAGGTCAATAAACAAAATATAAACATGAGAGATTCTGCAGATGCTGGAAATCCAGAGCAACACACACAAAATGCTGGAGGAACTGAGCAGGTCAAGCAACATCTATGGAGCAGAATGAACAGTCGAAATTTCAGGCTGAGACCCTTCATTGGGACTGGAAAGGGAGGGGGAAGATGCCGAAATAAACATGTGGGGGGAGGGGAAGGAGGATAGCTGGAAGGTGATAGGTGATGCCGGATGAAGGGCTGGAGATGAAGGAATCTGAAAGAAGAGAGTAGACCATAGGAGAAAGGGAAGGAGGAGGGGAATCAGGGAAGATGAAATGAAGTAGAGGTCAGAGTTGAGAATAAAAGAGGGAAAGGTGGGGGAAACAAAATATTGCGATTTGCTTCCCCCAACTTGCTATCCCTACAATAAGCTCCACCTTAAGAAAAAAGCTATAACCAGAAATGCAGAACAAATTCAGTCTCTGTATTCCATAAACTGAAAAATTCTCTCCTATCCTTAGGGAACATAATAAAATCATAGGGAGAAATAAAATGATGGCAGTACTTTTTATTCTTAACTGCCAAGCATTCTAGTTTTCAATTACAATGCAGTTATCATTTTCAGCACAATATATGAGATGGTATAGGATTATTTAGGATACCAATAAAATATTTCATGTTTATTAGTTTGAAATATATTTATGTTGCACTGGACAACGGGGAATATGAATACAAGTTAAAAAAATCATCTGCTTGCAGAACCTTATAAAATTACAGGACAGTGGGAAATGACAATGTACTGATAATCAGAGTTGGAGCCATTAATTGCAAGTATTTAGTATGACTGTGAGGCTAAGCACAGCTCCAATGCAATACTCATGTTTGCTGATAATACCACTGTTGTAGGCGTGGGAGGGAGATTGAAAATCTGGCTGAGTGGTGTCACAACAACAACCTGTCACTCAATGTCAGCAAGACCAATGAACTGATTATTGACTTCAGGAGAAGGAAACCGGAGTTCCGTGAGTCAGTCCTCAATGGGCGATCAGAGGTGGAGAGGGTCAGCAACTTTAAATTCCTCAGTGTCATCATTTCAGAGTTCCTGTACGGCGCCCAGCACATAATTGCAATTACGAAGAAAGCACAGTAGCACCTTTACTTCCTTTGGAGTTTTTGAAGATTCGGCATGACATTTAAAACTCTGACAAACTTCGATTGATGTGTAGTGGAGAGTGTATTGACTGGCTGCATTACAGCCTGGTATGGAAACACCAATGCCCTTGAATGGAAAATCTGCCAAGAAGTAGTGGATATGGCCCAGTCCCTTAAGGGTAAAGCCCTCCCTACCATTGACCACATCTACGTGAAACACTGTCGTATGAAAGCTGCATCCATCATCAGCGATGCCCACCAGCCAGGTCATGCTCTCTTATTGCTGCTGTCATCAGGAAGAAGGTACAGGAGCCTCGGGACTGTTCAGGTACAATTACTACCCCTCAACCATCAGGCACTTGTTTACTTAGCATCTCTCAACTTCACTTGCCCCATTACTGAACCATTCCCACAACCTATGGACTCACTTTCAATACTCTTCATCTCATCTTCTTGATACTTATTGCTTACTTATTATTATTATTATTATTATTCTTTCTTCTTTTTTCTTTCATTTTGTAATTGCAGTTTGTTGCTTTTTACACACTAGTTAGCTGTTGGATGCAGTCTTTCATTGATTCTACTATGGTAATTAGATTTATTGAGAATGCCTGCAAGAAAATGAATCTCAGGGTTGTATTTGACGTATATATACTTCGATAATAAATTGACTTTGAACTTTGAAGTCACTTTGTAGATGGAGAACGATAAATTACAAGGTTTATCAGCCAAACTGAACAGATACAAATATCAACATTCATAACTTTAATATATTTTTTCCTTTTCATTAGGTAATTAATCTCAAGGTAGTGTATTGGTGACATATATGTACATTGATAATAAATTTACTTTGAATTTTAATCAGAAATCTTGCCCTTACAGAATTCACAGATCAACTTTTCAGTAATTCAAGGTACAGAATCAAATTCACTCTCATGAAATTAGTGTGAAATAAAAGCAAATAGCTGAAAGGAAAACACCTAAGTACAAGAGGCAATGATCAACTCCGTTTTACTGAATGAAGCTTCCATTCTTTGCCGATTAATGTGATAAGGAAGATTGAAACATCGAGGTGAATGCAGAAGGTGGGTGAGTTCATCACCAACTCTCTGCTTTTTGATTCCTCTGCTGCTAATGGCCTATTGCTGAGCCCGGAGAGAAGGCCTGCATGCTCAAGCCATGTATGTCTCTTTCCATGATGTTGGATGATGTTACTAAGGTTCTGCATTTATGGATTTGGGTTATGGACTGTGGACTTTTTCAGACTTATGGTTTTTAGATTTTGAGCTGCCGCCCATTCTTTCTTGTTGCTTTGCTGTGTGGGAAATGGGGGTTTGGGTGTTGATGTTCTTGTTGCACGTCTGTTCGTTTTACTTGTGGGAGGGGAGGTAGATTTGGGGGGGTCAATGTTCTTATTCCGTTTTTGTGCAGGGGAGGAGTTTTTGGAGGCCGATGTTCTTGTTACATTTTTGTTGTTTTTTGTACGGGGGGTTTGGGTGTTGATGTTTTTGGGCAGGGGAGCTGGGTATGGGGGGGTGTTGATGGTGTTGTCATTCTTTTTTTGTGTTGGAGGGCGGGTTTGCTGATTTTCTTTCAACTTACTTCGATAGTTTTCTGTTTCGTGGCAATCTGCACAATAAATGAACCTTTGAACCTTTGAAATCTGCAGATGCTGGAAATCCAGAGCAACACACACTAAATGCTAGAGGAACTCAGCAGGTCAGACAGCATCCAGTGAAGGGAATAAAGAGTCAACATTTAGGGCCGAGACCCCTCATAAGAAAAATATTCTTTTCTAACTCATGTTTCTTGACACTTGTAGCACAGATGCAGATTTGTGTTGTAGAAACTCCCTATTTTCCAGGAACAGAACTTTCTAGTAACACAGGGGTTTCCTGCATTTGTTTCTACATGCTAATTTTTACTAATGAAACCACCTTGGTTTCCTAGGCTGCATATCTCTCTGTAAGACAACTTCCAGTATGCCAAACTCATGAGATTGAGACAAGCTTAATCCCACCCCAAACCCCGGTTTGTGTGGATGCTGTGTGATTCGCTACCTATTACAAATTAATGCTATGAAATAACAGATGATTACCATATAACCATATAACAATTACAGCATGGAAACAGGCCATCTCGCCCCTTCTAGTCCATGCCGAACGTTTACTCTCACCTAGTCCCACCGACCTGCACCCAGCCCATAACCCTCCATTCCATTTGTTATGTACCCCGTAACTGGGTTAACAGACCAGCAGAAATGGAAGGATACGTTGGAGTCTGGTGGTACTGTAACTAAAGGTGTTTATTAGTAAACTAAGCAATACAGTATCAAAAATGCCAATATACATGTAAAACAGGTTAGCAATAATAAATACAGAAGTGCAGGAATAATAATCAAAACCAAGCTTTATCAAAGTCTAGGGGTAAATGAATTGTCATAAGAGAATATAGAGTTCAGTTCAGTTCGCGTTGGTGTAGTTGTTATTGTGTTGCAATGTTGGAGAGAGAGAGAGAGGGAGCGAGAGATGAGCAGCTGCAGCAGGCAAACCTTCTGTCGTCTTCTTGTTCCGTTGTACCATTGAGGTCACTAGTTATGACCCTTCCGTACCAGGCTAGACCGTTCTTCAGTGATGGACTCGTCACCCAGGCAAGGGCGGACACACACACACAAGTCCCCACCGGTCTGCCTTCATCCACTGTGCTCTGGACCGATTCTCCTGAACCGATCCTCCAGGCCCCCACCTTCTGGTGGGTGCACAACACTCTTTCAGTGTCCACTGGTGTGTCCAAGGGTGTCTCCCCAGACCCGTCTTTTATCCCCACTGACGAGGTATCAGCCATCCATCAACTCAACATGTCCATGTCCATCAAACTAGTCCACTCCCTGCTGTCTCAGCAAGAATGTTAACGAGCAAAGAAATGTCCTTGCAGCAAAAGATTGTTTACCTTTCCATCAGTGAAGAAGCCATAATACTAAATCATCCGACTCTCTCTCTCTTATCTGTAGCAGATGCCTCTCCCTCTGTTCTTTATCTCTCTCTCTCATTAGCAGCATAGTTCCCAAGGTGGGGGGGGGGGGTCAGCTCTGGACCCCATTTCCATCGGGTTTGTTCAGCACCCATAACACTTTCCTGTCCATATACCTATCCAATTTTACTTTAAATGACAATACCGAACCTGCCTCTACCACTTCTACTGGAAGCTCTTTCCACACAGCTACCACTCTCTGAGTTAAAGAAGATCCCCCTTGTGTTACCCCTAAACTTTTGTCCCCTAACTCTCAACTCATGTCCTCTTGTTTGAATCTCCCCTACTCTCAATGGAAAAAGCCTATCCATGTCAACTCTATCTATCCCACTCATAATTTTAAATACCTCTATCAAGTCCCCCCTCAACCTTCTACGCTCCAAAGAATAAAGACCTAACGTTCAACCTTTCTCTGTAACTTAGGTGCTGAAACCCAGGTAACATTCTAGTAAATCTCCTCTGTACTCTCTCTATTTTGTTGACATCTTTCCTATAATTCGGTGACACTGAATTACACTGCATATGATTAAAGGAATTATATTTATGAATCTTAACTGAAGGGTTAGTAAAGAAAAACAAAAAGAAAAGAACCCATTCTAATTAAACAGTCAAATGTGCACAAGTTGTACTCATCTTGAACTTCTCTACTGAACGTCGCTCACAATCCATCTCGAACAAACGGGTCTCCCACCGGTTCGTATGCTGCATTGGTTCTGCTCAGCAACTGCTCTCTTCATCTCCTCTCGAACAAAAGCCCCAAGCCCAGCCTTAGTGTCCCTCATCAAGAAAACCTCCCGCTGACTGGATGGCATACATTCCACATCATCTGCTACCTTCAACACTAACCTAAACAAGCTGAAAGCAGAACAGACTGCTCTCACAGAGCTGCTAAATGAAATACCTACAGCATAACAGTAATGATGTGAACCAGGGCATCACACTCATTAAAATGATACAGCAGATTGCTTGCAGAGGAAGAGTGAGAAAAAGACCAAACGAAGGAAATTGGCAGGTTTCTTCTGATTTCAGTAAGTTATCTTATGTAGTTCTTTAAATGCAACTGTTAAAAACAATGCAAGATTACAGCAAGAAATCCAAAATTCTATCCCAATGTATTGAAGCTTTTAGGCCTGATTCCATGCCTCATTCTATTTATCTGAATGTAGCCTGGCATACTCCTTGGGATTTGATCAGGTGACATTTGTTCACATGGTATTCAATCATGTGACTACTTAACTGATGACTCATCACAATATTGATAATACCTATTAAATATTTGCAAAAGTTGTTTCAAAGTTAGTTGCATGTTGCAATGTCATTGAGTTAACAAAGCATTTGACTTGTCATTACATAATCAACTTGAATGACGTCATAGACATAGAGCACTACAGCGCAGAAACAGGCCCTTCAGTCCATCTTCTGAGTGCTGAACTGCAACTCTGCCTGGCCCCATCAACCCACACCTACATCATTGCCTTTCATATCCCTCCCATCCATATACTTATGCAAATTTATCTTAAATTTTGAAACCAAACCTCCATCCAGTACTTCCGCTGGCAGCACATTCAATGTTCTCACCACCCCCTGAGTGAAGAAGTTCCTCCTCAGGTTTCCCCTTGAGGATTTTACCCTTCCCCTTTAACCTATGAGTTCAAGTCTCACCCAACCTTTTTGAAAGACCCTGCTTGCATTTACCCTACAGGGAAAGGTAATGGGCGACAGATGACACATATTGTTCATAAGAGAAAGATAAACTAGTGCATATTTTTTCTAATATAAATCCCACCTGTGATAGATGTAATGCTGAGGTGTCTACCTTAACTCATATGTTTTGGTCTTGTATAAAGTTAAATAATTTTTGGAGAGATGTTTTTAGAACGTTATCCAAAGTCATAGGTTTGGACCTACAACCTAATTCACTTACAGCAATCTTTGGGATCACTCCGAAGGAAGCAGAAAATGTTTCTGCTTCCGCTCAACGTATTATAGCTTTTTCAACTTTATTGGCTAGGAGAGCTATTTTGTTGCATTGGAAAGATCCTAATCCACCTACTGTTTTTTTATGGCTCTCCTCCTTTATGTCGTGTTTAAGCTTGAAGAAAATTAAAAGTTGGATATTTGATACATCTTTTGAATTTGAGCAAACCTGGTGACTTTTCATTCAATATTTTCTTATGATTTAAATTTTCTTCTTTTTTACTTCTTTTCACTTTTTTAGGTAATCTCTTTTCTTCTTCTCCGTGATGTTTCAGATTTAACCAGAAGGATTTTTCCACTTTTTTTGTAATTATATCCTCAAATGGAATGCCCAGTCCTCTTTTTTTTGTTTTAGGTTAGTTTAGTGGTTTTTTTCTTCTTAATAATAGAAATTTTTAGTCTTTTTTTTTCTTGAATTGTTAGGAGGAGTTGTGGTTCCTTTTATGTATTAGCTCAATGTTATACTATATATGATTTTGACAGTGTACACTCCTTTTTTTGTTTGTACTTTTATTGGAATATGTATTTGATATAACTTCTCTGATTTGTATTTGTCTTTATATGTTTTTTTTAATCAATAAAAAAAGTTAAAAATGAAATGAGAAACTGTTCTACATAATTCACTAGCATCATCATTGAGTTGTTGTCTTCACTTTAAGTGATGAAGTCTAATGTAAAGATATCAGTGTAGGGCAACTTTTTTTTGGATTTGGTCATAGTGGAAGTAAAGGTCTGTGACTTTTGTTAAGCCCATAAAATGACTCTCAAATGTTTTATTCTCATAATCCTACAACCCTATATATGTCTGTCATAATTTTGTATACCTCTATCAAATCTCCCCTCACTATCCTATCCTGCACTCCAGAATAGTCAGGGTTTGAAAGAATACAGGGAGAAACCAGGAGATTGGGCTGAGAGAAAAAAATAGATCGGCCATGATGAAATGGAAGAACAGACTCGATGGGCCAAATGGGCAAATTCTGTTCCCATGTCTTATGGTTTTATGGAATCAAATCCCAACTTATTCCATCGTTCCCTATAACTCAGGTCCTCAAATCCCAGCAACATCCTTATAAATCTCTCTATTTTCTCAATTTTATTAATATCCTTCCTGTAGGTGGGTGACCAGAACTGCACACAAAATGGCGCCAGAGGGTGACTTCTCCCAGCTCATCGGTGGAATAGTTTAAATTCTTCTTCTTTGAATGTTTCTATTATCTTTTTCAACGTGGCTGGGGTCCTGTCTGAGTCCGGGATCTACAGTTGCACTCAAACCGTGGTACTGCACGGTGGCATGTTCTCATTCTTGAAGCTCACTGATTGGTAAAGTTTTTCTAGAAGACAGGCACCTTCGAGTGTAGCCTTATACAGCTCTGTGGACCTGATTTCTCGCTGGTGTCACGAACTGAAGCATCATGAGGAGCCGGAACATCGAGACAGTGAGTGCGGCTGTCGGGGGCTACTGCACTTCATGATTGCGCTCTCTCTCTCTCTCTCTCTCTTTCTTTCTCTCTCGATGGTGAGTGAGAGTATACATTCTCTGATGTTAAGTAGAACCATTGATCCATTGAATACTCCAAATTAGGCCTCACCAATGTCTGATACAACTTCAACGTAACATCCCAACTCCTGAACTCAATACTTTGAGTTATGTAATTGTCAATTCAATTGATAAATTAATCTGGACAAAGAACAGAAAACCTCAAACCTTATGCAATGTTTGAGTAGATATTGTTTCTTTGATGTTTCAGCAGAATCAATGAAAACCCTGATTCAACAAAACTTCATTATAAATAGAGTCTATCTTATTCTTTTGTATGATTCAATTCACCTCCACTCACAAGTCAAACCATTAAAGCAAGAACTTTAGGGAGGTGAGGTTTAATCATCAGTTTGAAGTGTTAAAACCAAATGCAATGATAAAAGCACAAAGTATATTGTGCATCTCATTCCCACAGGAACTCACCCTCCTCTGTCTGTCATTCTCTGTCATTTCTCTCTGTCTGTCTGTCTCGCTCTGTCTCTCTCCCTCTCCCTCCCCCTCCCTCTCAAACACATGCACACAGTTTGCAAAGAAAATTATTTTAAAGTTCGTCCCTGTGCTTTTCTAATTCAGCAAGGGACTTTAACAATTATATTCTAAATGCAAGAGAATCTGCAGATGCTGAACTCCAGAGCAGCACACACAAAATGCTGAAGGAACTCAGCAGATCAGGCAGCATCGATGTTTCAGGCCAAGACCTTCTTCAGGACTGGAAGGGGGGGGGGGTGGGGGGAAGACATTAGAATGACAAGGTGAAATTGAGGGAATGAAGGGAAGCTGGAAGGTAAGAGGTGATACCAGGTGGGTGGTAAAGGTCAAGGGCTGGAGAAGAAGGAATCTGGTAAGAGAGGAGAGTGGACCATAAGAGAAAGGGAAGGAGGAGGGGACCCACATGAAGGTAATAAACAGGTGAGAAGAGGCCAGGGTGGGGAATAGAAGAATAGGGGAGGAGGAGGGATTTCTTTTAACCAGGAGTTACCGATATTCATATCAGGTTGGATGGAATTTAAGGTGTTACTCCTCCACCCTGAGGCTGGCCTCATCATTGCACATGTTGGAAGGGGAATGGGAATTGGAATGAATATATTGAGACACCACAAAGTTCTGTGTTTGGGAGATGGAGCAGAGTTTCTCAATAAAATGGTCCCCCAATATACAATGGGTCTCTTCCTGTAGAGGAGGCCACGTCAGGAGCACCAGATACAATAGACAAACCCAGCAGATTTGCAGGTGAAGTGTTGCCTCACCTGGAAGGACTTGAATGGAGGTGAGGGGGGAGGTGAATGGGCAGGTGTAGCACTTCGGCCCTTGCAAGGATAAGTGTCATTGCAATTGGTAATAGAGTTATGTGCTCTAAATATTGCCACCACAGCACTCTAATTCCTCTAGTTCCTCAGCAGAATCGCCTACGGAAGGGGTTCCCAACCTGCGGTCTACGAACCCGTAGGGGTCCATGGCATTAAAAAGATTGGGAACCCCTGATCTAGGGTACCTATCATCCACATCTGTAGACTGCCACCTAAAATGGGAGGTTTGAGAGTCCTAGTGGAAACAAAAACCTATCAGGGGTCCTCTGAAACAATAAACTATTCTACTTGAACATAGGGAGGTAGGGTGGAGATATGTCTTCACCAAAGACAGTGTGAGGTGCTCCTTCCCTCTGTTAGCCTGCAGGTCACCCTTGGGCAAGGTATAGCACCGGCTTAGCCACACCCCCACACCCCCGATCAGGGTCACCTGAAGATACGTCTTTACCAAAGGAAGTGTACAGTGTTCCTTCCCTCCATTAGTTTGCAGATCACGCTTGGGCACCTGTTTAGCCCCACCCTCCAGTCAGGATCATATAAAGTCATGGGAGAAGATGGTGGATGGTTGTATGAGCATCTGGTCCTGGTTATGTGACCACTGACGGAAGGCAGACAATCTCTGAAGTGTATTGATAATGGATGGTGTCACCCACCTTGTAAAGACTCTGCCCAGAAGAAGGCAATGGCAAAACACTTCAGCAGAAAAATTTGCCAGGAACATTCATCGTCAAAAGACCATGATCGCCCACCCATGTCACATGACATGGTACAGTTGGCCCTCCTTATCCATGGGTTCCGCATGTGTGGATTCAACCAACCGTGGATTGGGAAAACCCGGAAGTTCTCTCTCCAGCACTTGTTTGAGCATTGTTCGACTCGCATCTCGTTTGGTCACTACTTTGTTTCTGTGAAAAAATGGCTCCTAAAAAACAAGGAAGAGGTCAAAGCAATTCCTCAAAGGCTAAGAGGGAGCATAAAGTGCTGTCTCTCGTTGAGAAAGTAGAAAAGTGGCATGTCGCTTGCTGAAGTAGGCTGTAAGGTCAGTAATCAGAATCAGAATCAGACTTTAATCGCCAAGTACCTATGCACATACAAGGAATTTACTTCCGGCAGATGTTGTCTCTCTGCTCATAACAATAATAATGATAAATATAAATGAAAATATAGATTATACATACAGGTAGTGCAATCCAAGTAATAGTTAGCCGACAGTTAACCGGCAGTTAACTGTTCAGCAAAGTGACTGCAGTAGGGAAAAAACTTCTCCAGTGCCTATTAGTCTTAGTCTGGAGGGATCTGAAGCGCCTACCAGATGGAAGCAGATCAAACAGTCCGTGCGCAGGATGGGAGGAGTCCTTTATGATGTTCCCCGCCCTCTTCTTCAACCTGGAAGAGTACAGGTCCACAATAGAGGGCAGGGAGGCTCCAATGATGCGCTCGGCAGTCCTCACTGTGCGCTGTAGTCTGGTTCTATCCTGCTTGGTGGCGGCTCCAAACCACACAATGATGGAGGTGCACAGGACAGACTCAATGACTGCAGTGTAGAACAGCAGCAGCAATTCCTGAGGCAGACCGTATTTCCTCAAGAGCCGCAGGAAATACATCCGCTGCTGGGCCTTCTTCAGGATGGAGCTGATGTTCTGCTCCCACTTCAGATCCTGAGAGATGGTGGTTCCCAGGAACCTGAAGTTCTCCAGGGTGGACACAGGGCTGCTGAGGACTGTGAGGGGAGACATAGCGGAGGGATGTCTCCTGAAATCCACTATCATCTCCTTTGTCTTGAGTGTGTTCAGCTCCAGATTGTTCCGACTGCACCAGAGCGCCAGTTGGTCCACCTGCTGTCGAAATGCAGACTCATCACTATTCTGGATGAGTCTGATGACGGTAGTGTCGTCTGCAAACTTCAAAAGCTTCACATATTCGCACAATAAAGCAGAAAGAAGCTGAAATTCATGGAAGTGTTAGTGCTAGGGATGGCTGGCTGGCTGGCTATGTAAAGCGCTACAGCCTCAGGATCACGGGAGAATTGGGATCGGCTGATGCCGATGCTGCATCAGCGTTCCCAGAAGAGCTGCAATGGTTGCATCTGTACTGAACATGTACAGACTTTTTTTCTTGTCAGTATTCCCTAAACATTACAGTTTAACAGCTATTTACATTGTATTAGATATTATAAGTAATCTAGAGATGATTTAAAGTATATGGGTGGATGTGCACAGGTTATATGCAAATGCTACGCCATTTTATATAAGGGACTTGAGCATCCGCGTTGTTTGGTGTTTTCAGGGGGTCCCGGAACCAATCCCTCGTGGATAAGGAGGGGCCGACTGTACATAACGAGCAAATAAATTCGAACACATAGAAACAGAGTCATAGACTGCTCATCAGAGTCCTGGTGCTGCCTGAGGGCCCAGGCTGGGACAGTGGCTTCGATCACTGAAGAAAGTGAGGGAATATTTGAGAAATAAGATACACAGCTATCTGGGAACGAAGGTCCTGAGAATGATTTGGGCTGCATTAGAGTCATAGACAACTAAAGCTCAGAAATAGGCTCTTCAGGCCACCTAGTCCATGCTGAACAGTTACTCCGCCTCGCCTCACCCACCAGCACCAGGACTACAGCTCTCCAAACCCCCCACCCCCACCTTGCATCCTTGTACTTATCCAAATTTCTCTTAAATGCTGAGATCATTGATTCAGACAAACCTCAGATAGTCGGGATGGACAGTCGCTCCTCCACACGGCTGCCCTCAGGACAGTGGACTGAGCCCACCGCTGTACACTCTGCTCACACATGACCGTATGGCCAAACAATCCCAGTGTCAAATTCGCTGATGACGTGGCAGTGGTGGGGAACATCATCAATAATGACGAGATAGCCTACAGAGAGGAGGTGGAAGACCTCGAGGCCTGGTACCTGGTATATCTTCCTCAATGTCATCAAGGTGCAGGGGATAGTTATCAACTTCTGGAGAATTTGCACCATTCATCTCTCCTTTTCATCGGCGGCAGAGCAGTGGAAACTGAGAGCAGTTTCAAACTCCTTAGACTGCACATCTCACACAACCTCTCATGGTTCCAGAACACATCCTACACAGTCGGGAAAGCTCACCAATGCCTCTACCTTCTGAGGAGATTGAGAGAGCTGGACTTTGTACATCCATACTCACATCATTCTACAGTAGGTCCAATAAATAAATATAAATCTTGTTGTTCCTTCCCAGTTTAAAAGCCTGTAGGTCACCCTTGGGCACCGGTTTAGCAAACTCCCACCCCCGATCAGGGTCACGTGGGACCAAGTGGTGGATGGTCATATGAGCAGCTGGTGTATATTACAAGTCCTGGCTGTGCAACCATTAACACCAAGCAGACAATCGCTGAAGAGTGTTAATTATGGCTGGAGTCACCTGTCTTTGTAAAGACACTGACCAGAAGAAGCAATGGCAAACCACTTCAACAGAAAAATTTGCTAAGAACAATTATTGTCATGGGAAGACCATGTTTGCCCACCCAGAAGTTAAAATTCAGCTTCCTGCATCTCCTAGGTGTCTAACAAAATTGCATGATGTTAACTGCTCCCAATCGGCAGGCAGGCAGAATTCGAGATATTCCCTTTTATACTGTTAAATAAAAATGTCAATAAGATGCTGACAATGTAGTCAAAGCATTGGAATGGTAAATCTACTTGTAAAAGATTGCAGAGCAGAAAATTTGACTTTAATATGCAAGTATTCAAATACACAGGGATGTAGTGCACACTAATCAAACTGCAAAGTGCTTAGATATCAAAGAATGTCAGGTAATACCCTGAGAGAGACATCTTTTCTTGTTCAAGAGCCCTGCAATGTTTGAAATATGTTATTCCTTTTAAGCAAACTTACAGTGCTGCATGAATAGTTTGACGAGATTGTGCAGAAATCCATCTATGAATAGTTTCCAAAATGCCTTCGATGTGACACTGAAGCTGCAGTAATGTGCAACCGCAGTAATATACATATCACTTTCCGGGGAATAAGAGTAACATGGCATGCTTTCAATCCCAGTGCAGGTGTTCTTCCCAATAAGATATTGCTTTGGCTGAGAAGCAAGTTTATTATCACAGACATATGTCATGAAATTTGTTTGTTTTGTGGCAGCAGTGCAGTGCAACACATAAAGAAATTGTTTTATAAGTTGCAATGAAATCAGAATCAGAATCAGGATTAATATCAACATCATTATTAACTTTGCAATACAATACAATACAATACATGATAATATAGAAAAAACCTGAATCACAGTAGGTATATATATGAATATTAAATTGTTAGATTAAGTAAGTAGTGAGGTGGGGTTTGTGGGTTTGGTGTCTATTCAGAAATTGGATGGCAGAGGACAAGCAGTAGTTCCTAGTCACAGAGTGTGTGCCGTCAGACTTCTGTACCTCCTTCCTGATGGTAGCAGTGAGAAGAGAGCATGTTCTGGATGGCAGGATGATGGACTCTGCTTTTCTGAGGCACCTTGAAGTTGCCTTGGAATCTGTGGAGGCTGGTGCCCGTGATGGAGCTGACTAATTTTGCAGCTCGCTGCAGCTTACTTCGATCCTGTGCAGTAGCCACCACCTCCCCCATAATATATAATAAATACAGAGTGCAAAAGGAGAGCAAAATGGTGAGGTAGTAATCTGTGGATTGCTGCCTGTGTCATGTGCCAGTGAGGGTAAGATGTGTGATTGAGGAACTGGTATGGGGCAGCAGTTCAGATTTTGGGATCATTGGGATCACTTCTGGGCAAGGAACGACCTGTACAAAATGGACGGGTTACACCTGAACCCGAAGGGGTCCAATATCCTTACCTACAGGTTTTGTAGAACTGTTGGGGAGGGTTTAAATTAATCTGGCAGGGGGAAAGAAACTGGAGTGATGGGGCTGAGGATGGGGCAGTTGGTATGCAAGTAGGTGTAGTACGTAGCGAGACTGTGTGGAAGGACAGGCAGATGATAGGGCAAAATCACAGTCGGTAGGATGGGTCATAAAGGGTGATGAATATGGAACTGAAGGTGTTACATCTGAATGATCATATAATGCAGTTAGAAAGTGGCAGCTATGCTGTTGTGGGCATCACTAAGTTTTGAGGAGTGGCCAGTGTATGAGTGGCTCAGGGCAGGAGTGGAGCTATAAGGCTTTGGCTTGAGAGGCTTCAGCGAGCAGAGGCTGTGGACAAGCTTGCTCCCAGTGAGGTAAGGCCAGGTAAGTTCCTTTGATTAATCTAATTAGCTTAGGAGTAGGTAATGGAGGCAGCAGTTAGGGCAGTTGAGTGCTCTGTTTGCAGTTTGTGGGAAGTCAGGGACAGCACAATTGTCCCTGATGACTACACCTACAAAAGGTGCATCCAGCTTCAGCTCCTGACAAACTGTGTTAGGGAACTGGAGCTGGAGCTGGAGCTGGATGAACTTTGGATAATTTGTGAGGCAGCAGCAGAAATAGACAGGAGTTTCAGGGAGATAGTCACCCCTAAGAGTCAGGAGACAGGTAGTTGGGTGACTGTCAGGAGAGAGAAGGGGAATAGACAGGAAGAGCAGAGCATCCCTGTGACCATTCCCATCAATAATAAGTATACCGTTTTGGATACTGTTGGTGGGGACAACCTACCAGGGACAAGTTGCAGTGGTTGCGTCTCTGGCACTGAGACTGGACCCTCAGCTCAGAAAGGAAGGAGGGAAAAGAGGAGAGCAGTAGTGATAGGGGATTTGATAGTTACGGAGACAGATAAGAAGTTCTGTGGGGAGAGATCAAGAATCTCGGATGGTCTGTTGCCTCCCTGGTGCCAGGGTCCGAGATATCTCGGGTCGAGTTCTAGGTATTCTCAGGAGGGAGGGTGAGTAGCCAGATGTCGTGGTCCATGTAGGGACCAATGACATGGATAGGAAGGAGGAGGAGGTCCTGCAAAGAGAATTTAGGGAGTTAGGTGCAAAGTTGAAGGACAGGACCTCCAGGGTTGCAATCTCAGGATTGCTACCCGTGCCACATGCTAGTGAGGCTAGAAATAGGAAGATAGTGCAGCTAAATACGTGGCTAAGGAGACGGTGCAGGAGGAAGGGATTCATGTTTCTGGACAATTGGGCTTTGTTCCCAGGAAGGTGGGACCTGTTCCGATGGGACGGTTTGCACCCGAACTGGAGGGGGACTAACATCCATGTGGGAAAGTTTGCTTGTGTTGCTCCGGGGGGGTGGTTTAAGCTAGATTTGCAGGGGGAGGGGAACCAGAGTGTTAGACCAGATAGTGAGGTGGAGGAGGATAAAGGTCATGCGAGGACTGCCTGTATAGACAGAAATCAAAGGTTTGTATGAGATAGAAATGTTCTCAGGTGCTCCTATTTCAAAGCACAAAGTATTGTAGGTAAAACAGATGAGTTTAGGGCATGGATTAGCACGTGGGATTACCACATTATTGCTATTAGTGAGACTTGGTTGCAGGAGGGGCAGGACTGGCAGCTTAATGTTCCGGGGTTCCGTTGTTTCAGACGTGATAGAGGGGGAGGGATGAAAGGGGGAGGAGTGGCATTACTAGTCAGGGAAAATATCACAGCTGTACATAGACAGGACAGCCTGGAGGGCTTGTCTACAGAGGCCATTTGGGTAGAGCTGAGGAACGAGAAAGGTGTGACCACACTAACAGGGTTGTATTATAGACTGCCCAATAGTCAGAGAGAATTGGAGTAGAAAATCTGTAGAGAGATAGCAGACCAATGTAAGAAACAGAAAGTTGTAATAGTAGGGGATTTTAACTTTCCACATATTGACTGGGACTCCCAGACTGTAAAAGGGCTAGATGGCTTGGAGTTTGTCAGATGTGTTCAGGAAAGTTTTCTAAATCAATATATAGAGGTACCTATGAGAGAGGATGCAGTACTTGATCTCCTATTAGGGAACCAGACAGGTCAGGTGACAGAAGTATGTGTAGATGAATATTTTGGGTCCAGTGACCAAAATGTCATTAGTTTGAAGTTAATTGTGGATAAAGATAGGTCTGGTCCTCGAGATGAGGTTCTAAATTGGAGAAAGGCCAGTTTTGTGGAAGTGAGAAAGGATCTAGAAAGAGTGGAATGGGATAACTTGTTTACTGGCAAGAATGTGTTCAGTAAGTGGAAGACCAAAGGCGAAATTTTGAGAGTGCATAGTTTGCATGTTTCTGTCAGGATTAAAGGCAAAGTTAACAGGCAAAGGGAACCTTGGTTTTCAAGGGATATTGGTGATCTGGTTTGACAGATATTGACAGGCAACTAGGAACAAATGAGGTACTTGAAGAGTATAGAAAATGTAAGAAAATATTAAAGAAGGAAATCAGGAAGGTAAAAAGAAAACATGAGGTTGCTTTAGCAGATAAGGTGAAGGTAAACTGGAAGCGTTTCTACAAGTATATTAAGGGTAAAAGGATAGTAAGGGACAAAATTGGTCCCCGAGAAGATCAGAGTGGTCATCTATATGTGGAGCCTCACGAGATGGCGGAGATCTTAAACAGTTTTTTGCATCAGTATTTACTCAGGAAACTGGCATGGCGTATATGGAAGGAAGGGAAACAAGCAGTAGTGACATGGAACATATAGAGATTAAAGAAGAGGAGGTGCTGCCACCTTACAGCGAATAAAGGCAGATAAATCCCCCAGGTCTGATGTGATATTTCCTTGGACCTTGAGAGAGACTAGTGTAGAAATTGCAGGGGCCCTGGCAGAAATATTTAAAATGCCCTTAGCCACAGGTGTGGTGCCAGAGGATTGGGGGTAGCTCATGTTGTTCCATTGTTTAAAAAAGGCTCCAAAAGTAAACCAGGTAAATACAGGCCAGTGAGCTTGACATTAGAAGTAGGTAAATTATTGAAAGGAGTACTGAAAGATCGGATATACAAGTATTTGGACAGCCAAGGGCTGATTAAGGATAGTCAGCATGGCTTTGTGTGTGGTAGATCGTGTTTAACGAACCTTGTAGAGTTTTTCGAGGAGGTTACCAAGAAAGTAGATGAAGGAAAGACTGTGGATGTTGTATACATGGACACGGCCATAGTGGGGTGTGTCAGGAATGGACAGAAGGAGGAGTATAGGAAACTGATACAGGACTTTGTAATATGGTGCAACTCAAACTACCTGCGTCTCAATATCACCAAGACCAAGGAGATGGTGGTGGACTTTAGGAGATCTAGGCCTCATATGGAGCCAGTGATCATTAATGGAGAATGTGTGGAGCAGGTTAAGACCTACAAGTATCTGGGAGTACAGTTAGACGAGAAGCTAGACTGGACTGCCAACACAGATGCCTTGTGCAGGAAGGCACAGAGTCGACTGTACTTCCTTAGAAGGTTGGCGTCATTCAATGTCTGTAGTGAGATGCTGAAGATGTTCTATAGGTCAGTTGTGGAGAGCGCCCTCTTCTTTGTGGTGGCATGTTGGGGAGGCAGCATTAAGAAGAGGGACGCCTCACGTCTTAATAAGCTGGTAAGGAAGGCGGGCTCTGTCGTGGGCAAAGTACTGGAGAGTATAACATCGGTAGCTGAGCGAAGGGCGCTGAGTAGGCTACGGTCAATTATAGAAAACCCTGAACATCCTCTACATAGCACCATCCAGAGACAGAGAAGCAGTTTCAGCGACAGTTTGCTATCGATGCAATGCTCCTCAGACAGGATGAAGAGGTCAATACTCCCCAATGCCATTAGGCTTTACAATTCAACCGCCAAGAGTAAGATATCTTAAAGTGCCGGGGTTGATTGTATTTAATGTATTTAAGTAAACTACTTAAGAACTTTTTAAAAGCTATTATTAATGCTTTTTGAGAGAGTAATTTAGATGCATATCATGTTTTTACTGAGTTAAGTATTGTATGTAATTAGTTTTGCTACAACAAGTGTATGGGACATTGGAAAAAATGTTGAATTTCCCCATGGGGATGAATAAAGTATCTATCTATCTATCTAGTAAGGCCTTTGGCAAGGTCCCACATGAGGTTAGTTTAGAAGATTCAGACACTAGGTATCCATGGAGAGGTTGTAAACTGGATTCGAAATTGGCTGTGTGGGAGAAGACAGAGAGTGGTTGTGGATGATTGTTTCTCAGACTGGAGGCCTGTGACTAGTGGTGTGCTTCAGGGTTCGGTGCTGGGACCATTGTTGTTTGTTGTCTATATCAATGATCTGTGCTAAATTGGATCAGCAAGTTTGCAGATGACATTAAGGTTGGAGGCGTTGTGGACAGCAAGGAAGTCTTTCAAAGCTTGCAGAGGGATCTGGACCAACTGGAAAAATGGGCCAGAAAATGGCAGATGGAATTTAATGCAGACAAGTGTGAGGTGTTGCATTTTGGAAGGACAAATCAAGGTAGGACATACACAGTAAATGGTAGGGCACTGAGGAGTGCGGAGGAACAAAGGGATCTGGGAGTTCAGATACATAATTCCCTGAGAGTGGTGTCACAGATAGATGGGGTTGTAAAGAAGGCTTTTGGCATCCTGACATTCATAAATCGAAATATTGAGTATAGGAGTTGGGATGCTATGGTGAGGTTGTATAAGACATTGGTGAGGTGAAATTTGGAGTATTGTGTGCAGTTCTGGTCACCTAACTATAGGAAAGATATCAGTAAGATTGAAAGATTTACTAGGATGTTGCCGGGTCTTCAGGAGTTGAGTTACAGGGAAAGATTGAATAGGTTAGGGTTTTATTCCTTGGAGCGTAGAAGAATGAGGGGAGATTTGATAGAGGGGTATAGACAGAATAAATGCAAGTAGGCTCTTTCCACTTAGATGAGGAGAGATAAATATGAGAGGACATAGCTTGAGGGTGAAAGGGGAAAGATTTAGGGGGAAAATTAGGGGAAACTCTTCACTCAGAGAGTGGTGGCAGTGTGGAACAAGCTGCCATCTGACATGGTAAATGTGGGCTCACTCTTAAGTTTTAAGAATAAATTGGATAGATACATGGATGGGAGAGGTCTAGAGGGTTATGAATTGAGTGCAGGTCAATGGAACTGGCAGAATAACGTTTCAGTACAGACTAGAAGGGCTGATTGGCCTGTCTTTCTGTGCTGTAGTGTTCTATGGTTCTATGGTTCTGAAAGAAGGCCATAGTTGGGAGTTTGTGCATGACACCTTGGTTTAGCTTGGTTGAGGGTATCAAATTTGAAACCACCTCCTGACCTCATTATTTTCAGAGGACATTTGATAGGAAAGATACTGGCATGGATGGAGGAATGGCTGGCAGACAGGAGACAGTAAGTGGGAATATAAGGGGCCTTTTCTGGTTGGCTGCCAGTGACTAGTGGTGTTCCTCAGGGGTCAGTATTGGGACCGTTACTTCTCACATTATTTGTCACTGATTCAGATAATGGAGATGGCCTTGTGACAAAGTTTGTGGATGATATGAAGATAGGTGGAGCAGTAGGTAGTATTGAGGAAGCAATGTGATTGCAGCAACACTTAGACAAATTAGAAGAATGGCAGATGCAATACAGTGTTGGGAAATGTATGATAATGCAATTTGGTAAAAGGAATAATAGTGTGGACTATAATTTAAGTGGGAGAAGGTCCAGACATCAGAGGTGCAGAGGGACTTTTAGCTACTATTTAGAGGCCTACATATGAGTTCTATAATGGTTTTTCATCTGTGCAATTTCTTAACTCTACCCACAAAGATCCAACATTCTGTCACCTCTTTCTAAAGATGTAATTCCATCTCTTACCAACAGAGCCACACCACCGTCTATACCTTCCTGCCTGTCCTTTCGATACAAAGTATGTCCTTTGATGTTAAGCCCCCAACTATGGCCTTCTTTTAGCTATGACTCAGTGATGCCCACAATGTCACACTGACCAATCTCTAATTGTGCCGTGAGTTTGTCCACCTTATTCTGAAAGCTTTGAGCATTTAAATACAGCATCTTCAGTCCTGCATTCTTCACCCTTTTGAAATTTGCCTCTGTGGTACAATTTAACTCTTTGCTGTGTTGGCATTTGTACCCAGTCATTGGCTTGTCCTTCCTTGCATTCATTACCTTCCTTACATTCTACTTGTAAACCTGCTGGTTCGTCCTCAGCTCTATCATACTGGTTCCTGTATCCCTGCCATATTAGTTTAAACCACTCCCAACAGCTCTAGTGAATATGGCCCTCAGATGCAAGTGCAACCTATTACTTTTCACAGGTCACACCTGCCCCAGAGAGGTCCCAATTATCCAGAAATCTAAATCCCTGCCCCTGCTCCAATTCTTCAGCCGCACATTTATCTGCCACCTCATTCCAGTCACTGTCGCGTGACACAGGCAGCAATCATGAGATTACTACCTTTGAGGTACTGCTTCTCAGCTTTATTCCAAACTCCCTGTACTCTGTTTTCAGGACCTCCTCTTTTTTTCTTCCTATGTCGCTGGTACCAATATGTACCATGACTTCTGGCTGCTCTCCCTCCCTTTTCAGGATATTGTGATGTGTCCAGAAACATCTCAGACCCTGGCATCTGGGAGGCAAACTACCATCCATGTTTCCTTTTTGCATCCACAGAATCGCCTATCTACCCCCCTGACTATAGAGTGACTTTTCCCCAAATAGGTCTCTTCTCCATGTTCAAAATGGAGTACATATTGTTGAGGGGGATAGCCACAGTGGTGCTCTCCACTATCCGACATTCTCACTTCCCTCTCCTAACATTTACCCATTTATCTGTCTCCTACAGCCTTAGGGTGACTACCTCTCTGTAGCTCCTGTCTATCACCTCTTCACTTTCCCTAACAAGTTGGAAGGCATCGAGCTGCAGCTCCAGTTCCTGAACACGGTCTCTAAATGCGAGATTATCCACTTTGGAAGGAATAATAGAAGAGCAGATTATTATTTAAATGGTGAAAGATTGCAGCATGCTGTTGTGCAGAGGGACTTGGGAGTGCTTGTTCTTGAATCACAAAAAGTTGGCTTGCAGGTACAACAGGTTATTAAGAAGGCAAATTAAATGTTGGCGTTCATTGATAGAGGGATTGAATTCAAGAGCAGGGAGGTCATGCTGCAACTATACAGGGTACTGGTGAGGCCGCACCTGGAGTACAGTGTACAGTTTTGATCTCCATACTTGAGGAAGGATATACTGGCTTTGGAGGCAGTGAAGAGGAGGTTCACCAGGTTGATTCCAGGGATGAAGGGGTTAACCTATGAGGAGCGATTGAGTTGCCTGGGACTATACTCTCTGAAGTTCAGAAGAATGAGAGGGGATCTTATAGCAACATACAAAATTTTGAAAGGGATAGATAAGATAGAAGTAGGAAAGTATGGAGGGATATGGGGCAGGTGCAGGTCAGTGGGACTAGGCAGAAAAATGATTCAGCACAGCCAAGAAGGGCCAGAAGGCCTGTTTCTGTGCTGTAATGTTCTATGGTTCTATGGAAAGTTGTTTCCATTGGTAGGTGAGACTAGAACTAGGGGACATTGCCTCAAGATTCAGGGGAGAAGATTTAGGATGGAGATGAGGAGAAACTGTTTTTCCCAGAGAGTGGTGAATCTGTGGCACTCTCTGCCTAGGGAAGCAGTTGAGGCTTCCTCACTGATAGGTTTTTACATGGTAGGGGAATTGAGGGTTATGGGGGAAAGGCAGGTAGATGGAGCTGAGTTCACGGACAGATCAGCCATGATCTTATTGAATGGCGGGGCAGGTTCGATGGGCCGGATGGCCTATTCCTGCTCCTATTTCTCATGTTTATGCTTATTTTCTTATGAACTGCATCTCGATGCACCTGGCACAGATGTGGCCATCGGGGAGGCTGGGAGTCTCCTGGAAATCCCACATCTGACATCCAGAACAGAACTCCGGCTCTGTAGACATACCTCCTATTCTCTCGAGTTGAATAAGAAATAAGGAATGAACTTACCTAGTGTCTGCCTGTTCTCGCAGAAGCCCTATTTGAACCAAAGCCTTACTACTCTGACACAAGACTACTCCGACGATGACTGCTCCCATAATAACGCTCTGTTAGGCTGTACCTCTCTTGTCAAGATGGGGATTTTAAAAGCTCTTTGTCAGGCTTGTGTGGGAACGTTGCTGTTGCATCTGCACAGTACTCCAATCAATGTCTCCCATAAAAACCTGCTCCTTTTTATCCCGTTACGTCTGAGTGCGACGGTATTCCTGAGTCTCCACCTGGGACTTGTGTGACTGACAGTAGTGAAATCTGAGAGGAAGCTACTGACATGATGAACGAAACTGTGAGTGCCGCAAGAGACGGAGGACCCTTCATTGCTCCCCTAAACACCAGCGGCGTACCGGGCAGTAATAATAAAAGTAATTAATCTTGTAGATTTGGGAGTCATGCCCAAATCTATCCCTTCAACCAAAACAAACAATTTAGTCATGAGCCCATTTTCCGTTTGGCGAGTCTTGTGTGAAAATTGATTGGTGGATTTGCTGACAATCTGCGCACTTCAAAAATAATGTATTGATCGTTGAATGCTTTCCGTGAGCAGCCTGCTAGCTGTGAACAAAGGCAGCATAATGCTCTTCCTTTCTACGGATCTATGCTCCATAAGAATATCATCTTGAAGTATCCAAAAGCACACCCCTGGGCATCAAAAATCATTTAAGAGCAGCTTTAATCAGTGGAGTGTGTTCTGGGTTTACATTAATGTGTTTAAACATCTATAATGTACTGAGTTAGTGAGGATTAGGATTGCAGAGTGGTGGTGCAGTTCTGTAGTTTGCAGCTTTCAAACTGCCTTTGTTTATCTCTGCTCCATTGGACTTCCTTTATCATGTAAATTCCAATCTAATACAGACACTTTCTGCAAATTATACGACCATTAGAGTCACCATGGTATTGTTGATTACTGACAACATCATATCACCTTCTGAGAAAGCACATTAGTGCAGATATAATTTGGTTGTTTTCATTCCAGGAAATGATTTAGGTCATTCTGATTCGAGGCATTATGCAATCAGCCAAAATGGCTTGTAGAATGCCACAGGGTACGCAGTTTTACTTCTCAGAGATTTACTCGAGTCAAGACTGTTAAGCAGTGCGTACGCAGGGTCCACCCTGTGTACTCCGTGACATTCTACCATCAGGAAGGAGACTCCGATGCATAAAGACAAGAACGGTCAGGGTGGGAAACAGGCCATTAGTCTTCTGAGCTCCCTGCTGCATTGCATTTGAAGTCTCACTGGTTAATCTGCACCAATAATAATTAGTTTATGCAGTTGACTTTGTTTATTTAGGCAGCTTTCAGCTGTAGATGTTATCCTTACTTTCGTAAGTTATTGTGTGTTATGTGTACTACTGTGCTTTACAGCTCGGAGAAACATCTCGTTTGATAGTATGTAGCTAAATGACTATAAACTTGACTTGGCTTGAAGAGTATTGTGTTCCGTTCTGGTTGCCTCATTATTGGAAGGATGTGAAATTTTTTGAGTGAAAATTTACCAGAATGCTGCCTTTATTAGAGAGCATGTCTTATGAGAAATGGCTGAATGACGTAGGCCTTTACTTGAAGGAGAATGAAGGTGACGATATAGCTGTACAAGACAATGAGCAGCATAGGTCAAGTGGTCAGCCAGAGACTTTTTCCCAGGGTGGAAATGGCTAATATGAGGGTCATAATTTTAAGGTAATTGGGGGAAATTATAGAGGAGGGATGTCAGAGGAAAGTTTATACGCAGAGAGAGATGGGTGAGTGGTACACCCTGCCAGAAGATGTGTTAGAGTTAAATATATTCCGGACATTTAAGAGATTCTTAGATAGGCACACGGATGATAGAAAAATGATGGGCTGTGTGGGAGGGAAGGGTTACAGTAGATTGATTGTAGAGTAGGTATAATATTGTGGGCTGAAGGGCCTTTACTGTGATGTAATGTTATATGTTTCATGCTCTGTGTTCCATAGCTAATCGATACTTTTGCTCTTTACCCTCTTCAAGGACAGGTGTCCCGTCTTGTTTCGATATGCTTTACCATCCACTCCTTTAAGTCCTTAAAGGTTAATACTGCTATACTTCAGTCATTAATTTCACAATCTGACATCCATCCAGGTAAGAAAACAATTCTTTGTTACTGGTGGCAGGGGTATGCATGTTGTACGCAGACTGAAGTGATTATGTGGGGAGGCTGTGGCAACCTCTGGCATTTCCTCACCTCTCTTTGGGATTGTTTTGAGCACACTTGCGTGGACATGCAAGTCCCAAACTTCCTGATAGCTGTTAGCTGATGCTGTGCTGACAGGGCTCAGCAGAAGAGCCAATAAAGTGTTCCTGCCCCTGCACTTGTTTGGGGCAGCCTCTGTCAGGCCAGACTGGTGAATGTTGACAGATTAATATAACTGCCATCCTCTGTAGAGTTTTTAACATAGAACATCAAACATAACAGAACAAATCCTGGTCTTCCTCTGACGATGTTGTACCTACCTTTTAACCTCATCCTTCCCTCCCTTTAAAATTGCTTTACTCAAATGCTTGGAAATATTTTAAGCTGTTAATATTTTTTTAAAAGGCTTTTAAGTCTGTATACAATTTTGAATAATTTAGGAGTTATTGAATGCTTTTGAATGTTTATTCAAAAGTGTGAGGTAAAAACCCAGAGATGCCAAAATGTCCACTGATGACCTTCTCTGGCAAACTGGTCTAAGTTCTCCCGTAGGACATAGGACATAGAGCATTACATCACAGTACTGGCCCACAATGTTGTGCTGACCTCTTAACCTACTCTAAGATCAATCTAACTTTGTACACCCACATAGCCCTTCATATTTCCTTCATCCATGTGGCAATCTAAGAATCTCTTAAATGTCTCCACCACCACCCCTGACAGCGCATTCCAAGCATCCACCATTTTGTGGGTTAAAAAAAAACTGCCTCTGACATCCCCCCTGTACTTTCCTCCAAAAATCTTAAAAGTTATACTCCCTTGTACTAGCCATTTCCATCTTGAAACATCAAGAACGTAATGCTGAGGCTTTATAAGGCATTGGTGAGATTGTACTTGGTGTATTGTGAGCAGTTCTGGGTCCCTTAACTGAGAAAAGATATGCTGGCATTGGAGACGACTCAGAGGAAGTTCATGAGAATACTTCTGGGATTTAAATTGTTAATGGATGAGGAGCGTTTGATGGCTCTGGGCCTGTACTCAATCGAGTTTTGAGGAATGAGGGAGGATCTCATCAAAGCTATCAAATATTGAAAAGCCTAGATAGAGTGGATGTGGAGAAGATGTTGGGGGAATCTAGGACCAGAGGGCACATAAAACACACTCAGAGGGACATCCATTTAGAATGGAAATGAGGAGGAATTTCTTCAGCCAGAAGATGTTAAATCTGTGGAATTCATTGCCACAGACAGTTCTGGAGACCAGGTCATTGGGTCCACCTCCACAATCATCCCTGTAGCAAAGAAATCAGTTGTAGCCTGTCTGAATGACTACTGTCCCGTTGCCCTGACCCACATAGTGATGAAATGTTTTGAACGGCTTGTCAAGCCTCATATCACAGCCAGCCTCCCCTCATCGCTGGATCCTCTACAGTTTGCTTATCGTCCAAATTGCTCTACGGAGGACGCAATATCCACCACACTGCACACAGTTCTCTCTCACTTGGACAACAAAGACACTTATGCCAGAATCCTGTACATTGATTTCAGTTCAGCTTTCAATACCATCATCCCGCAGAGACTAGTGGAGAAACTGTCGCTGCTTGGTCTTAACACTGCCATGTGTCACTGGATTCTGGATTTCTTGACAGAGAGACCACAGTCAGTCCATGTTGGCAGGAACATCTCTGACTCCATCACACTGAGCACTGGATCCCCACAAGGCTGTGTGCTTAGCCCATTGCTGTTTACACTGCTAACACATGACTGTGCAGCCAGATTCAAGGAGAACCTGATCGTTAAATTTGCTGATGATACCACAGTGGTGGGGCTCATCAGCAAAAATGATGAAACAATGTACAGGGAAGAGGTCAGACACCTAGAGAGCTGGTGCAGTGACAACAACTTGATGCTTAATGTCACCAAAACCAAGGAGATAATCGTCGATTTCAGACAGTCTCAGCCTGAGCACACACCCCTCAGCATCAGCGGCTCCACAGTGGAGAGAGTGGAAAACATCAAGTTCCTTGGGGTGCAGATCTTGGACAATCTCACCTGGTCCAGGAACACCACTGGGATTGTGAAACGAGCCCAGCAGAGATTACACTTCCTGAGGAAGCTTAAACAAGCATCACTCCCCACTAACATCTTAACTACATTCTACAGAGGCGTGGTTGAGAGTGTGCTGACCTTTTGCATCACAACCTGGTACTCCAGCTGCAGTGCTGCTGACAAAAAAGCCTTGCAGAGGGTGGTTAGGGGAGCAGAGAAGGTTATTGGGGTCTCCCTACCTTCTGTCCAAGACCTCTTTCAGAGTTGATGCCTCCAGAAGACACGGTACATCATTAAAAACCCCTCACACCCTCTCCATAAACTATTTGTTCTTCTGCCATCAGGTAAACATTACAGGAGCATCAAAACTAAAACCACAAGGCTACTAAACAGCTTCCTCCCACAGGCAGTCAGATTGCTAAATAGCTGCTCTACCTGACTCTGCTTTGGACACTTTTGACTTGCACTGGACACTTATAACTTGTTTTTAACTGACATGTGGCTGTTGTGTTATACTATTTATTGTTATGTTTATTATTTAGTGTTGCATTTGTTATGTTATGATTGCACTGCTCCTGGGAAACGCTGTCTCATTCTGCCCTGCAGAGCTGATGTACGGTTAGAATGACAATGAAGTTTTTGAATCTTGAATCTTGAATCTATAGTTAAAGTGGAGGTTGACAGGTTCTTGATTTGTAAGTGTGCCAAAGGTATGGGGAGAAGGAAAGAGAGTGGGGTTGAGAGAGATCAGAAATCACATTGAGGATTGGCAGAGCAGACTCAATGGGACAAGTGGCCTGATTCTGTTCCTGTCTTATGCTCTTATCGTAATGCTGCAAAGGAATACGGAACAGGAATTGACATCAATGTGTGTGTAACTGATGTAGATTTCACACCAGAAGCTGCAGGGTAATAATCAGTCATATTTAGGGACTGAAATGGCTATTATTCACTCTGAGCAAAATTGATATTTGAAGTCCGACAATGGAAAGTGTGGAATGTTGCAAGTCTGATTCATTGGTTTATTTGGTGAATGACGGGGGCGGACAGTGGGGGAGCTGCATGCCCTCAGTCGTGATGAGGACTAGGCTCTGGAGTAGTGGTGTTTGTTTAGCTGTATTAAGTGTGGTTGTATGACAATTAAACTTGAACTGGAACTACACACTCAATGCCACTTTATTAGGTGCAGGAATGGAACCGGGTGTGGTCTTCTACTGCAGTGGCCCATCCACTTCAAGTTTGATGTGTTGTGCATTCTTGACCATGTCTGCATGCTTTTATGCATCGAGTTGCTGCCACATGATTGGATGATTAGATATTTGCATTCACGAGCAAGTGTACAGGTATACGTACGTAATTAACTGGCCACTGTGTGTAGCTTTATAGAACATTCAGTCCACAACATTGTGCCAACCATGTAACCTACTCTAGAAACTGCCTAGAATTTCCCTCTATTTTTCTAAGATCCATGTGCCTAACTAAGAGTCTCTTAAAAGACCCTATTGTATCTGCCTCTACCACCTTCACTGGCAGTGCATTCCACACACCCACCGTTCTCTGCATGAGAAACTCACCTCTGACATGCCCTCTGATGTTGAATCCTTGTGGGTTGAGTTAAGAAACTTAAAGGGTAAAAGGATCCTGATGGCAGTTATATAAAGGCCTCCCGACAGTGATGTGGACTACAGATTACAATGGGAAATAGAAAAGACGTGTCAAAAGGGCAATGTTATGATAGTCATGGGAGATTTTAACATGCACCTGCATGTTTGGGAAAGTCAGGTTGGTAATGGGTCCCAAGAAGTGAATTTGCTGAATGCCTATGAGTTTGAGACTACTAGGCGATCGGCTAGACTGGATTGGGTGTTATATAGTGAACCAAAGGTGATTAGGGAGCTGAAAATAAAAGAACAGTGATCACAATATGACTGAGTTCAGCTTGAAATTTGATAAGAAGAAAGTAAAGTCTCTTGTAGCAGTATTTCAGTGATGGAAAGGAAATTACAGAGGTTTGAGAGAGGAGTTGGCCAAAGTAAATTGGAAGGAGCTGCTGGCAGGGATGTCAGCAGAGCAGCAATGGTGTGAGTTTCTGGGGAAAATGAGGAAGGTGCAGGACAAATATATTCCAAAAACGAAGAAATACTCAAAGAAAAATAGTACAATTGTGTCTGATGAGGGAAGTCAAAGCTACTGTAAAAGTAAAAGAAAGGGCATACAACAAAGCAAACATTAGTGGGAATATAGAGGATTGGGAAGCTTTTAAAAAACTACAGTAAACAACTAAAAGAATCATTAGAAGGGAAAAGATGAAATATGAAAGGAAACTAGCAAATAATATCAAGGTGGATGGAAAAAGTTTTTTCAAGTATATGAAAATGAAAGCGGAAAGAGAGTGGATATAGGAAATGAAGACGGAGAAAATATAATGGGGGACTAGGAGATGACAGATGAACTAAGTGATTGTTTTGCATCAGTCTTCACCGTGGAAGACACGTGCAGTGTGTCAGATGTTGAAAGGTGTGAGGAAAGAGAAATGAGTTCGGTTACAAGGGAGAAGTTGCTCAAAAAGCTGAAAGAGCAGATGAACTGCACCCTAGGGTTCTAAAAGAGGTAGTGGTGGAAATTGTGGAGGCATTAGTAATGATCTTTCAAGAATCATTGGACTCTGGCATGGTTCTGGAGAACTGGAAAATTACAAATGTCACTCTACTCTTTAAGAAAGGAGGGAGGCAGCAGGAAGGAAATTATAGACCAGTTAGCCTGATCTGTGTTTGGGAATGTGATGGTGTCATTTGTTAAGGATGAGGTTATGTAGTACTTGGTGACACAAGACAAGATAAGCCAAAGTCAGCATGGTTTCCTTAAGGGAAAATCTTGCCTGATGAACCTGATGAAGTCTTTAAGGAGATTACAAGTCAGATAGATAAAGAGGATGCAGTGGATATTGTATATTTGGACTTTCAGAATGCCTTTGTCAAGGATCCACACATGAGGCTGCTTACCAAGTTAAGAGCCCACGGTATTATAGGAAAGATTCTGACAGATTTGTGAAGGAAAAGATTATCATATGAGGAATGTTTGATTGGTCTGGGTCTGTACTCACTGGAGGTTAGAAGGATAAGGGGGGATCTCATTGAAATCTTTCAAATGTTGAAAGGCCTAGACAGAGTAGATATGGAAAGGATGCTTCCCATGGTGGAGGAGTTTAGGACAAGAGGCCACAGCCTCAGGATAGAGGGGCATCCATTTGAAAAAGAGTTTCAGAGAAATTTCTTTAGCCAGAGGGTGGTGAATTTGTGGAATTTGATACCACAGGCAGATGTGGAGACTGGGTCATTGAGACTTTGTCATAAGACAAAGATTGATTTGTTCTTGATCGGCCAGTGCATCAAAGGTTATGGGGAGAAGGCTGGGGAGTGAGGCTGAGGAGGGGAGAAGAAAGAATCTTCCATGATTGAATGGTGGAGCAGAATTGATGGGTGAAATGGTGTAATTCTGCCCCTATGTCTTATGGGCTTATACACTAACATTCTAACTGACATTCTAATGAGGAAGCAACATCAATTTTTTTAACATAACTACAAGAAAAAATTTAACCAATGCAAAAGAGTATCCTGTTTTGTAGCAAAATGCACAAAATGATGGAGGAATTCAGGGGGTCAGGCAGCATCTATGGAAAGGAATGAACAGTTGATGTTTCGGGCTGAGACTCTTCTTCAGGAAGGGGGAAGATGCCAGAATAAAAAGGTGGGGTGGGGGAGGGGAAGGAAGATAGCCAGGAGGTGATAGGTGAAGCCAGGTGGACTGCAGAGAGGAGGGAATCTGATGGCAGAGGAGAGTGAATCATAGGAGAAAGGGAAGGAGAAAAGGACCCGGGGGAATTAATAGGCAGGTGAGAACAGGTAAGAGGACAGAGTAGAGAATAGAAGAAGAGGGGAGGGGAGGGAAAAATTGTTTTGTAGGAATGGATTTGGCTGTGCAAATAAGTATCATAATAAAAATAATTTACCAGTGGAGGAGCAGGAAGCATTAGATCCAATTAGACTTTTGGAAAAATGTACATTCAGGCAAGGCTGAATTCTCTGCAACCATTTGAGGAGCTGTGCATCAGATATTATTGCTCTGTGGAGGGAATTAATGTCTGAAGTTATCAATTTATTTCACACAATCTGGAAGGACTATCAATGATTCAAAATGCTCTGCCTGTGAAATTGATGACAACAATTGATTTCCAGGGTGTGGATTCATTGCTGCCAACACCCTGTGCACAATGCTCCTTTTCTCTTAGCAGTGACTGATGACCTGTTCTACAAACTAGCAGCTTTACCCACTGTGAAAGTCTGCTCACCGGGTTTTTATCCATAATATTTCACTAATCCCTTAGAATGAATTAGGATAGCAAATTGATGTGTTTGTGACTAAGCTCATTAACGACTGATTATAAATTTTGGTCTAAAATTTGCACTTTTCTTATTGAAAACATTTTTCATTTTAAGCTGGTTTTCCACTGAAATTCAAGTTCTAATTTATGTGGTTGGCTTCCCATTTTGTCCTCATGCCAGCCAGTGAACACGTACCTGTTTCTGCCTCCTTGACCATTAATTCCCTTTGAACACTTGGACATATGGTCCATATGTTTAATGTGGTCCATAAATAGAAATCAAAATAAAACTGCCTCACCCAACCTGGAACATTTAGCGGTCAAGTGTCATCCATGTTATCTGCTGAGCGAAGATTCTACCAACATCCTGGTAGCAGTGTACATTCCACATCTGGTACTGGGGGAGATGAATATCATAATCAGCAGGCATGAAACAACACACTCCCTATCATTGAGGGGGATTTCAACCAGGCCAGATTGAAGAAGTCTCTTACCAATGACCATCATGGGCACTAGCCTCCACAGCATTGAGGACTTCTTCAAAAAACTATGCATCTAAATACTGGTTCCATCATTCAGGAGACCCATCAACCCAGGACATGCCCTCTTCTCATTGCTACCATCAAGAAGGAGGTACGTGCTGTGCATTTAATATTTCAACAATATTTGACTAATATTGTAAATATATTGTTTGATTAAGCATTCTTTGTTTAAATAATTTAAGATGAGTTATATGTAAAAGTATGTGAATGGCCTACATCATCACACCACCATGAAACATATTCCACCTTCCGTGATTTTGTTTCAGTTGGCTTTATGGTCTGGAGTTACAAAATGTAACGGGGCAATAAGAAGTATTTAAACTAATCTGAAAAAACTATTTATCATTTGAAGCACATCAAGATGTTTGAGATTAAAAAAAGCGCAGGAAAAAATGGTCAAGTAAAGAAAACAACACATGCTTCTTTGGGAAGGGACAGAGATGGTTGAGTTTTTTAAAAAAGGTAGAAAATGAACCAATTCATAAACAGTAAATATCGAATGATAATAATTATAAAAAAAGTAGAAATGGCTGGCTATATCAGAAATATAGACACACTCAATTTGCACAAGAGATAACTGGTTGATGTATACTCAGTGAATTGAGTAGTATTTTGAAGTAAATGGAATACCCAAGGGAATACCCAAGGAAAAACGAATGGCAGTTTTGCTGAGTCTAATAGGTGGAAGAGCATACAGTTTGCTTAGAAGTTTGACTGCTACAACCAAACGTGATGAAAACATGGATTGTGAATTTGGGGGACTCGTTGCCACAGGCAACTGTGAAGGCCAAGTCATTGGGTATATTTAAGGCAGAGGTTGATAGATTCTTGATTAGTCATGAAGGGATACAGGGAGAGGGTAGGAGATTGGGGCTGAGAGGGAAATGGATCAGCCATCATGAAATGGTGGAGCAGACTTGATGCGACAATGGACTAATTCTGCTCCTATATCTTGTGTTCTTATGGAAATTAGCTCTGCTGATATAGTGAGAGTAATGTAAAAACATTTAGAACCAAAGCCGTTCTTGATTGCAGGATACTTTAGGTTTCATAAGTAGAATTAAAAGGAAGGGGAGACTATTTCAGAGTATGTGGCTGAATTGAAGAGATTGAGCATTGTCAGTTCAGTTAACGGCTTAATGATACACTGACAGATTGGTTGCTTTGTGGAATCTTACAAGAAAGCATTCAAAAACAGCTCTTAACTGAAGCACAATGCACATTTAGGACAGCAGTTGAAATCACTGTGTCAATGGAAACAGCAGACAGTGAAGCAATTGAGTTGCAGTCAGGAATGAAAGTGAAGATGAACAAAATTGTGATGCCTAAACAGAAGCTGACCTGGCCAAACAAATTGTGTTACCATTGTGGCAAAGGCTCATATACACCAGATTAATGCAGGTTTAAAGGCAAAACTTGCAGAAAATGCAACAAAGAAGGAGCCATACCAAGAGGGAAAGACAAAACATCAAGTTGCATTTTGAAAAAGAGAACTAATCTGCATATTACTGATGAAATATCTGATAATGCTGAGAATGGCAGAGACTGAGTATCCTTGAGATTTGAAAAGTAACAATAGATAAGCAATATGTCTTACACCAGAGGTGAGCAGTAAATTAATTAAAATGGAATTGGACACTGGCTTGGCTGTTCCTGTTATTACACAAAATGTGTTTGAATGGCATTTCAAAGATACTGAACTGACGCCTGCAGATATCCAACTAAGAACTTACACTGGAGAAAAGATAGCTCCTGTGTGAATGACATTCATAACCATGAAATACAGCAACCAATAAGCCACGTTTAGCTTGTATGTGGTAAAAACAGGAGGGCCAGCATTGTGCAGTGGTGAGTGGCTGGGACAACCACAAGTAGATTTGAGGTCATCCACCATTTGCATGACGCGTCTCCTGAAACAGAGTCAACTGAAAGTGATTCAAGGCTCTGCATGATGCCACATCAGTGTACAAGGACGGTATTGGAAAATCCAGATATATCGAGGGTAAAATAGTGCTAAATGAAAATGCCGCACCCTCAGGTTTACACAGCCTATCCGGTTCCTTATACCATCCATGATAAAGTAGCCAGTGAGCTAGGTTACATGAAGGCTAAAGGAGTTCTTAGCAAGGTTGAGTGGAGCCCATGGGCAATGCCAGTGGTCCCAGTAGCCATGAAGAATGAATCTGTAAGGATCAGTAGTGATTTTAAGGTTATTATCAACCCAGTACTGAAAGAGATCAATATCCTCTTCCTGGGATAGAAGATATATTTGCAAACCTTTCTGGAACAAGTCACTTCAGCAAGGTGTACTCAGTTGAGGTCTACCTAAGGATGGGGATGGAAGAAGAATCCAAAGTGTTTCTCACCATAAACACTCACAAAGGGATCTATCACTATAATAGGTTTATTTTTGCGGTACCGTCTGCACCTGCACTCTGGTAGAGAGCAATGGACCAGGTGCAGAAAGGCTGCCCAGGCACTCAGTGTCACCTGGATGACATTGTTTTATTGGCGAGGATGTCAAGAAACATCTCCAAGATCTAAGACGGTATTAATAAAATTAGAAGATTGTGGGCTCAGAGCCCAATGTGACAAACGTGATTTTATTTTAAAACCAAGCATCACTTACTGAACAAGATGCACAGGAATTATGCAAGAGTGCTGTGGAAATTCAAGCACTGGTGGTTGCCCCAAGGTCAAAAGACATGTCACAGTTGTGGCCCTTTTTAGGATTTGTCAATTACTGTAACAGGTTCCTGCTGTGCTCCACCCATTGAACTCATTACTACAGATCGGGAAAAAATGGCAATGGACAAAGCAGTGTGAGGTGGCTTTCCAAAGGGGATAGGAAGGTGCAATGCCAGACACTGTACTCACACGTTATGATCCACATCGTCCAGTGAAGCTTGCATCTGATGCCACGCCTTATAGTACAGGTGCAGTCGTGTCACATGTTACGAATGATGGAGTGAACGCTTCATAGCCTTTTGCATCATGTTCCCTTATCACAGCAGAGAAAAATTATGCAGAGGTTGATGGAAAGGCTTCTCCTCATATCTGAACTCTGACTCCTCATCCTCTTTTCCTCCAGTCCTGATGAAGGGTCTTGGCCCGAAACTTCAACTGTTTACTATTGTCCTTAGATGCTGCCCGGCCTGCTGAGTTCTTCCAACATTTTGTGTGAGTTGATTGGATTTCTAGCATCTGCAGATTTTCTCTTGTTTGGAAAGGCTTTGAGTCTGGTTTGGGGTATAAAATGATTCAGCCAGTACTTATATGATTATCAACACTGACCATTTTCAATCCACAGCGGGGTGGATTTAGAGGCACAGTACAGTAACAGGCCTTATGGTCCTTGTCACCCATTTACACCCATATGACCAATTAATCTACTAACCAGTGTGTCTCTGGACTGTGGAGGAAAATGGTACACCTCAAGGAAACCCATGCAGATATGGGGGGAACAAAACTTCTTACAGACAGGGGCAAAGTGAAACTACAGGTAGTTTATAGAGATATACACATACTTTGATAGCAAATTTACTTTGAACTTTGAACTTTGAGAACATAAGAGGTCATCATCACCAATTCTAATGCAATTGTAAATGAGTTTGCTATCTACCCATCTTGCCCACTTTGTGATATGCTTTTAAATCTTCAAAGGCAGCTCTTGCAATTCCCTCCGCATACTCTTTTAAGTTTGTGTTTAATCTTGTGCAATATCTGAACTCTTAAATGCTGGTCTCAACATAGTCAACATTCAAGTGGAACTTGCAAATAGATTTCACTGCCCTGCAAATTTCTCATAGATCAAAAAAAACATTGATCTCCAGGCTGATCTTTGTGTTCAAATACATCATTGTTGATCTGCATATTTTGCGAGTTCAATGTTGAGAAATAATTGCAGCTTGTGGATTGCATCAGAAAAACAGATCAGAACATCATTACAGAATGCCAAAGTAGCCACACGCTTTCAAAAACAGTCGAAAAACTAATCTGATTTCCACCAGTAACTCACTAAGCTCTAATGACTAAAGCTTGCTTAACTTTATGAAAACAACAAGGACTTAATAGTTTGCCCTGATTAAGTCCCATGGGCTAACTCAAAGACTATCTAAAATGAGGTTATCAAGTTAATGGCTAATAATCATCCTTTCCACATTTGGTTAAGGAACATCCCCAGTTAGAACTTGTGTTTTCTCTCCTCAGGGTGAAATGTCGATCTTCTCGAAAGACAGATATGAATCCTTGGGGACCATAGATATCAGCTGAGAGTGAAAAGTAGTGCAATAAGCACTGTGGAAGTGTTCATTTCATTTAAATAAAACATCTTCGTGAATTGGCCAACGCTTTCCTTAACTGCGTAAACCAGTGACAGTTAAAGAAGCCAGACACTAATTAAAAGTAATTTAAAGAATAAGGAAACAGATGAAGAGATAAAAGAGCAACCTTTCTGTTTTTGAAGCAACTCCATTAAAATCAATGAGGTAAATGGTGATTAACTTTGATTTAATTCCAGAGCTCCAGATTCATTTATTGAGATCACATTAATCACACTCCATAAGAAGATGGGAAGTTAACATATGCACTCAGTGACCACTTTATGAGGTACACCTGTACATCTGCTCATTAATACAAATAATCGTGTCGCAGCAACTTAATGCATAAAAGCAGGCAGATACTGTCAAGGGGTTTAGTTGTTGCTCGGACCAAACATCAGCATAGGGAAGAAATGTGATCTGAGTGACTTTGACTGTGGAATGATCGTTGGTGCCAGATGGGGTGGTTTGAGTATTACAGAAATTGTCAATCTCCTGGGATTTTCACACTCAGCAGTCACTAGAGGTTACAAAGAATGGTGCAAAAAACAAAAAAAAAATCCAGTGAGCCCCTGTCCTGAGTGGGAAAATGCCCTGTTAGTGGGAGAGGTCAGTAGACAATGGCCGAAGTGGTTCAATTTGATAAGAAGGTGACAGTAATTCAAATAACCACAAGTTATAACAGTGGCTATTCAGAAGAGCATCTCTGAAAACATTTCAAACCTTGAAGTGGGAGGGCTACAGCAGCAGAAGACCATTCACTTAGCACAGGAGATACGTAATAAAGTGGCCACTGAGTGTAATGTTCCCAAACAATTATTTATCTACCTCAGGCTGATCGGATGTGGTATTGAGCATAAGACACGTTGGTCTCCTACAGCCTTTAACAAGACTGTAGCAGACACACAGTCTGTTCATCACAGATAAAGCTCTCCCCACCATTGAGCATATCTACAAGGAGTGCTGCAACAGGAAAGCAGCATCCATCATCAAGGATGCTCTCCGCCCAGGCCGTGCTTTCTTTTCACTGCTGCCATTGGGAGGGAGGTACAGGAGCCTTAGATCCCACACTACCGGGTTCAGGAACAGTTAATACCCTTCAGCCAATCAGCCTCTTGAACCAGCAGGGACAACCACTCACCTCAACACTGAACTGATCACTGAACATGATCTACGGGCTCACTTTTAAGAACTCTACAACTCATCTTCTCAGTATTATTTATTTACTTATTTTAATTATTATTTGTTTTTTTTGTGCTTGGACAATTTGTCTTCTTTTACGAATTGGTTGCTTGTCAGTCTTTTCATTGATTCTTTTGTATTTCTTTGTTCTATTGTAAATGCCTGCAAATAAGTTAATCTCAGGATAGTATATGGTGACATACTGTATATGACTTTTGATAATAAATTTGCTTTGAACTTTGAACTTTTAAGATTGAACGTCCTCGTCTTGTATTTTCCTCTTCAAAGATCCAAGTAAAACTATTATCAAAGTACGTATATGTCACTATATACAACCTTGAGATTCATTTTATTCTGGGCGTTCTCAATAACCAAACCAGAAGCAATGAAAGAATGAAAGGCAGCATCAACAGGTCAGACAACTAATGTGCAAAAGACAATAAACAGTGCAAACACAAAAAGAAAGAAAAAAGAAATAATATTAACGATAATAGTGTTACACTGACTGCTATGGTTCCGAGCTGCTCCATTTGGTATCTTGATACTCAAGTTCAAGTTTATTGTCATTCAACCAAACACACGTATATAACTAAATGATACATTGTTCCTCTGGAGCCAAGGTGTAAAACACAGGACATATGGTTACACACAGCACCTATGGTTAAGATCCAGCATACGCAATAATAATATTAGCACAAGTCCTTGGGTGGCATGGCCTGAAGATTGACAGATTGACATAAAGAACGAAGTGCAGTTTATGTAAAACAGTATAATGTTACTGTCCTTATTACAATAAAACAAGCAGTCGTATCAATGTGTGAAACAGCAGCAATAAAAGATGAAAAGTGACCCATGCAGGATGAGAATGTGTCTGTGAGTTGGGAACTGGGGAGGGCAGGCTGTTTAGACAGGGAGTACTGGGGGGCAGCAGAGTGTTAAGATGTCTAACAGCCTGGGGAAAAGGCTGTTACCCTGCCTGACAATTCTGGTTCTTGTGCTGTTGTACCTTCTGCCGGATGGCAGAAGGTCAAGAAGATCATGGGAAAGGCGGGAAGGGCCTTTGACAATGTTGGAGACATTGGGTATGCAGCAATCCTGATATGTCCTGAGATCAAGCATTTGAGATCTTGGAAACATAGAAAATCTACAGCACAATACAGACCCTTCAGCCCACAAAGTTGTGCAAAACATGTACTTACTTCAGAAATTACCTAGGGTTACCTATAGCCCTCTATTTTTCTGAGTTCCTTGTACCTATCCAGGAGTCTCTTAAAAGACCCTATTGTATACACCTCCACCACCATCGCTGGCAGCCCATTCCATGCACTCACCACCCTCTGCATAAAAAACTTAACCCCTGACATCTTTTTTGTACTTACTTCCAAGCACCTTAAAACTATGCCCTCTCGAGTTAGGCATTTCAGCCCTGGGAAAGAGCCTCTGACTATCCACACGATCAATGCCTCTCATCATCTTATACACCTCTGTCAGGTCACCTCTCATCCTCCACCGTTCCAAGGAGAAAAAGCCGAGTTTGTTCTGACTCCCAGGCCAAGCTCTCAAGCTCTCCCTCCAGTAGACTCCTTCTCTCTCTTTCCATTCCCCTCTCACCCCTTCTCAAAGTTCAAAGTAAATTTATTATCAAAGTACATATATGGGTATGTCACCATACACTATGCCGAGATTCATTTTCTTGGAGGTATTTACAAGAAAATAAATACAGTAGAATTTATGAAAAACTATAAATAACAAAGACTGGCTCTTATGCTGTGTTACCTTCTGCCTGACAGCAGGAGGCTAAAGAGATTGTGGGAAGAATGGGAAATGCCTTTAACAATGCTGGAGGCACTGTGTATGCAGTGCTTCAGATGTATGTCTGAAAATCTTTGAGAGGTTGATGATGGTAAAGAGAATTCACCTCATAATAACTTCCCTGTAGTTTTCAATGTAGATAAGGGCTTTCTCCAAGGACATTGTTGGAGCTCGTGGAGGATCATTAACATTAACACTAATGTCAATTTTGATAACGTAAATGACTAAATACATTTGGCAGAAGGCCATCATTTCCTGTACAACTACGACCTCCATGCATAATTGATTATGAACTAAGTACATATTCTCCTTTGTTATAAGTAATTTAGAAGTGAGCATAGTCCTGTTCCTAGCAAGCGACCACTACTGGAAACTCTCTGAAGCATGCTCCTGGGATGTTTGATGTCACCTCTTAGGTGTCACTAGTGTGGTGATCTGCGGAGGAAAACCAACTGCCTGAGCTGTGAAATAACCGTTTCAAACAGTCTAACACCTAGCATTATCATATCCTGCAGGTGCTGGAAATCCAGAGCAACACGCACAAAATGCTGGAGGTCAGACAGCATCTATGGAAATGAATAAGCAGTCAACATTTAGAGCTGAGACACTTCATGAAGATTGGAAGGGAAGAGAGAAGATGCGAGAATAAAAAGGTGGGAAGAGGGGAAGAAGGATAAGCTAGAAAGTGATAGGTGAAGCCAGGCATGTGAGGGAGAAGGATGAAGTGAGAAGCTAGGAGGTGATAGGTGAAAGAGGTAAAGGGCTGTAGAAGAAGGAATCAATAGGAGAGGAGATTGGTCCATGGGAGAAAGGGAAGGAAGAGGGGACTCAGGGGGAGGTGATAGGCAAGTGAGAAAGAGAGGTAAGAGCTAAGAGGGGAGCTAGAATGTGGAAATGAAGAGGAGGAGAAATAATTCTGTTGTTCTGTTTTTCTGTTGTTTATCCTTTGGGGTTCTTTTCTGGTTTTGTGGATGTCTGCAAAGACATGTCTGCAAAAAAACTCGGAGTCCTGCCATGTGCAGAAGTTTGCTGATGACACGGCCATAGTGGGGTGTGTCAGGAATGGACAGGAGGAGGAGTATAGGAAACTGATACAGGACTTTGTGATATGGTGCAACTCAAACTACCTGCGTCTCAATATCACCAAGACCAAGGAGATGGTGGTGGACTTTAGGAGATCTAGGCCTCATATGGAGCCAGTGATCATTAATGGAGAATGTGTGGAGCAGGTTAAGACCTACAAGTATCTGGGAGTACAGTTAGACGAGAAGCTAGACTGGACTGCCAACACAGATGCCTTGTGCAGGAAGGCACAGAGTCGACTGTACTTCCTTAGAAGGTTGGCGTCATTCAATGTCTGTAGTGAGATGCTGAAGATGTTCTATAGGTCAGTTGTGGAGAGCGCCCTCTTCTTTGTAGTGGCGTGTTGGGGAGGAAGCATTAAGAAGAGGGACGCCTCACGTCTTAATAAGCTGGTAAGGAAGGCGGGCTCTGTCGTGGGCAAAGTACTGGAGAGTTTAACATCGGTAGCTGAGCGAAGGGCGCTGAGTAGGCTACGGTCAATTATGGAAAACTCTGAACATCCTCTACATAGCACCATCCAGAGACAGAGAAGCAGTTTCAGCGACAAGAACTTTTTAAAAGCTATTATTAATGCTTTTTGAGATAGTGATTTAGATGCATATCATATTTTTTTACTGAGTTAAGTATTGTATGTAATTAGTTTTGCTACAACAAGTGTATGGGACATTGGAAAAAAGTTGAATTTCCCCATGGGGATGAATAAAGTATCTATCTATCTATCTATCTATCTATCTATCTATCTATCTATCTATCTATCTATCTATCTATCTATCTATCTAAGAGTAAGAATTTCAGGTTGTATATTCTATACATAATCTGATATTAAAATGGAACCATTTGAATAATTTTAAAAAAACTAATTAAGTAGCGCAAAGAACGAGTGGGGAAAATACTGAGGTGATGTTCATGGGTTCATTGTCCATTCAGAAATCTGATGGTGGAGGGGAAGAAGCTGTTCCTGAATCATTGAGTACATGGCTTCAGGCTCCTGTACCTCCTCCTTGATGGTAGCAATGAGAAAACGGAATGCCCTGAATGATGGGGGTCCTTAATGATGGACGCCGTCTTTTTGAGGCATTGCCTTTTGAAGGTATCCTGGATGATGGGGGGGCTAGTGCCAATGATGGAGCTGGCTGAGTTTACAACTTCCTGCAGCTTTTTTCAATCCTGTGCAGTGTCCCCACCCCACACTAGACGGTGATGCAACCAGTTAGAATGCTCTCCACGGTACATCTGTATAAATTTGTGAATGTTTTTGGTGACATACCGATTCTGTTCAATCTCCTAATGAAATATAATCACTGCTATGCCTTCTTTGTAACAATCAGGATAGCTCCTCAGAGATGTTGACACCCGGGAACTTGAAATTGCTCACTCTTTCCACTTCTGATCCCTCTTTGAGGGCTGGTGTCTGTTCCATTGACTTCTCCTTCCTGAAGTCCACAATCAATTCTTTGATCCTACTAATGTTGAGTGTAAGGTTATTGTTGCAATACTATTCAGGCATCTGACTTATCTCACTATTGTACGCCTCCTTGTCACTATTTGAAATCTGCCAACAATACACGCAAAATGCTGGTGGAACGCAGCAGGCCAGGCAGCATCTTTAGGAAGAAGCACGGTCGACGTTCTATAGGAAGAAGCATCACTGAGACGTCGACTACGCTTCACCCTATAGATTCTGCCTGGCCTGATGCATTCCACCAGCATTTTGTGTGTGTTGCTTGAATTTCCAGCATCTGCAGATTTCCTCATGTCTGCCAACAATAGTTGTGTCACCAACAGATTGGTAGAACACTTTTGAACTGTGCCTAGCCACACAGTTGAGGATGTAGAGGGAGTAGGGCAGTGGGCTAAGCACGCATCCTTGAGGTGTGCCATTATTGATTGTCAGCGAGGGGGAGATGTTATTTCTAATCTGCACAGACTGAGGTCTCCCAGTGAGGAAGTCAAGGATCCAGTTGCAGAGGGAGGTACAGAGGCCCAGGCTTTGCAGCTTTTTGATTAGAACTGAAAGTATGATTGTGTTGAATGCTGAGTGCAGTCAATAAATAGCAGCCTGATGTAAGTATTACTATTTTTCAGGTGATCCAAGGCTAAGTGGGCAGCCAGTGAGTTTGCACCTGCTGTACACTTATTGTGGCAATAGGAAAGTTACAGTGGGTCCAGGTCTTTGCTTAGACAGGAATTGATTCTAACCATGTCCAACTTCTCTAAGCATTTTGTCAAAAGCGGCAGCAGTGCGCAATGAGGCCACTCTGACCAATTACACCCATGTGACCAATTATCCTAGTCACCTGTATGTCTTCAGAATATGGGGGGAAACCAGGGCACCTGGAGGAAATCAACGCAGTAGCAGGAAAATAACATAAGAACATAAGAATTAGAGCAGGAGTAGGCCATCTGGCCCATCGAGCCTGCCCCATCATTAAATAAGATCATGGCTGATCATCTGTAAACTCAGCTCCATCTGCCTGCCTTTTCCCCATAACCCTTAATTCCCTTACTATGTAAAAACCTATCTAACTGTTTCTTAAATATATTTAGTGAAGAAGCCTCAATTGCTTCCCTGGTCAGAGAATTCCACAGATTCACCACTCTCTGGGAAAAACAGTTTCTTCTCATCTCCGCCCTAAATCTTCTCCCCTGAATCTTGAGGCAATGTCCCCTAGTTCTAGTCTTACCCACCAATGGAAACAACTTTCCTACTATCTTATCTATCCTTTTCAAAATTGTATATGTTTTTATAAGATCCCCTCTCATTCTTCTGCACTCCAGGGAGTACAGTCCCAGGCAACTCAATCTCTCCTCATAGGTTAACCCCTTCATCCCTGGAATCAACCTGGTGAACCTCCTCTGCACTGCCTCCAAAGCCAGTATATCCTTCCTCAAGTATGGAGACCAGAACTGCACACAGTACTCCAGGTGCAGCCTCACCAGTACCCTGTATAGTTGCAGCATGACCTCCCTGCTCTTGAATTCAATCCCTTTGTCAATGAAGACCAACATTCCGTTTGCCTTCTTAATAACCTGTTGTACCTGCAAGCCAACTTTTTGCAATTCATGCACATGCGTTCTAAAGTCCCTCTGCACAACAGCATGCTACAATCTTTCACCATTTAAATAAAACTCTGCTCTTCTATTATTCCTTCCAAAGTGGATGATCTTGCATTTACCAACGTTGTATTCCATCTGCCAGACCTTGGCCCACTCACTTAACCCATCTATATCCCTCTGTAGACTCTCCACATCCTCTGTACAATTTGTTTTTCCACTCAGTTTAGTGTCATCAACAAACACTACACTCAGTCCCCTCTTCCAAATCATCAATGTAAATGGTAAACAGCTGCGGGCCCAGCTCCGACCCCTGCGGCACCCCACTCACCACCGACTGCCAACCGGAGAAACACCCATTTATACCAACTCTCTGCCTCCTATCGGTTAACCAATCCACTATTCATGCCAATGTACTTCCTCCGACTCCATGCAAATTCCTTACAAATATACAAATTCCTTACGGGCTATGGCAGGAATTGAATTCCCGTCACTGGTGCTGTAATAACATTATGCTAATTGCTACATTACCGTACCACCAGCCAAACACTGGACTTCTTCCAGAATTTTGTGCGTATAGTGCTAGGACCAGGTTTGAAAAAAAGAATATGCCCTGTAAGCGATAAAAACTAACAGGAAATTCAATAAAACTTTTGAATGAGTTGAAAGATAGTGACAAATTGCAAGGAAACACTTGTTTTACAGTAAGAGACAGTCTGGGAGGCAACTCTTCATGTAGAAGTTTGTTGTAATGTGCATTGTTGTGCTATACATGCTATATTCAGTGGCCACCATATTAGGTACATCTGTACACGGTTCATCCATGCAAAGATCTGATCAGCCAATCATGTGGCATCAACTCAATGCATAAAAGCAATCATGCAGACATGTTTAAGGGGTTCAGATGAAAATCAGAATGGAGAAAAATGTGAATTTGACTGTGTAAAGATTGTTGGTGCCAGATGGGGTGGTTTGAGTATCTCAGAAACTGCTGATCTCCCGGGATTTTCATGCACAGCGTTCTCTGGAATTTACAGAGAAAAGCAAAATAAAAAACAAAATCCGGTGAGAGGCAAAAACACAATGAGATAGGTCGGAGGAGAGTGATCAAAATGGTTTAAGCTGACAAGGAGGTGACAGTAACTAAAATAAACACATATTACACCAGTGATGTGCAGAAGAGCCTTGAAGTGAATGGGTTACAGCAGCAGAGGGCCATGAACATGTACTCCGTGGCTACTTTATTAGGCACAGGAGGTAACTAATAAAGCGTGCACTAGGTGTAAATTGAGATTAATACATTTCTTTAAGACCATAAGACCATAGATATAGGACTATAAGATATAGGAGCAGAATTAGGCCATTTGGCCCATCGAGTCTACTCCACCGTTTCAGCATGGCTGATCCAATCTTCCTCTCTGCCCCAGTCTCCTGCCTTCTCCCCGTACCCCTTCATGCCCTGACCAATCTAGACTCTATCAACGTCTGCCTTAAATATATGTAAAGGCTTGGCCTCAACAGCTGCCTGTGGCAAAGATTCCAGATTCACCACTCGTTGGCTGGAGAAATTACTCCTCATCTCCGTTCCAAAAGGACACCCCTCTATTCAGATTTAAGGAAACTCAGAGGAACGTTTCTGTGCTGAAATCAATCAGACATTTTAGATTTCTGTTTACACAAACAGACTAAGTGGTTGGGTGCCACTTTCTGTACTGTTACAGGGAGAGTACAGGGACAATGACTGGAGCCCAGTGGCGGCCAGTCTTGGGGTTGGAGCCCTATCTGGGTCTGAGTGTGGGGGAGCAGTTGGGTGGGAATGAAGGGAAAGAGACTTTTGCGCAGTACTGTATTTGTCAACATGGAGCTGACAGCGAATTCATAAACCCAGTAGGAGCAAAGGATTTTGGAAATGGTGTGGGTGGAGTGCACAGGAAGGGTGTGGCAGAGAAGGAATGCCAGGGATAGGGGGTGGTGTAGGTGCAGACACCAGGCAAGGTCATTTGATTGCAAACAATTGGTTTATTGATCACTGCAGAATGTCTCTCTGGGGCTTCCCGCACCCTCCCCTCTCCCTTCTCCTTTCCCCAACCATGAATCCCCTCTCCCTGCCCCCTTCCCGCTCTCAGTCCGCAACAGGGATCCAAACCAGAATCAGGTTTATCATCACTCAAGTGTCATGAAATTTGTTTCTTTTTATACAACAGGAGCAGTACAGTGCAATACATAAAATTACTACAGTACTGTGCAAGTGTCTTCGGCACCTGAGCTATATAGCATATAGTATATGTGTCTAAGGTGTTTGCACAGTACTGTATGTGTAATGAATAATCTGAATCTGCATACTGGATAAACTCACAAAGCTGTCAGTGGATCATCAATACAAGAGATTCTGCAGATGCTGGAAATCCAGTGGAATGCACACAAAATGCTGGAGGAACCCAACAGGTCAGGCAGCATCTATGGAGGAGAATAAGCAGTCGATATTTTGGGACAAGACTCTTCATCGGGACAAGCCGTCAGTGGAGACCTTTTAATATGTTTTAGCACATATGAATTAGTGTAGACATGCTAAAATATTTATGTGTGTAGGAATAATCTACTTAAAAATGCAAGAGGCATCCAGCAAGTGAAATGCCCAGTGGATCATACCAGTAAACCAGGCTCCAGAAAATCTATTTTCTGCATGGAGTGCAGTATTCTTACCAGAACAAATGGCTCAGCAGTACAGACATTGCGGTATCGGAGACATCGTGGTGCAGCTGATGGAGCCACTGCCTCACCATGCTCGAGACCTGCGTTCAGTCCTGGTGAGCGTGTGAAGTCATCATGTTCTCCCAGTGACTGCTTGTGTTTCATCTGTATGAACAGAGAACCTTACAGCACTGTACAAGATCTGTGGCCACAATGTTGTGAAGAAAGAGCAGGGACATCTCAATAGCTAGAAATAACCTCACAAGAACCAATGTCTTTTCTCTGAATGGAGCTAATTTTTGTGCTGTACTGTTCAATGTTCTAAAGGCAGAAGCGATTAGTTAGCCATTTAATTACTAATATAATTAGTTCAGCACACCTTTACGGGGCAAATCGCCTGTTCCTGTGCTGTACTGTTCTTTGTTGTTTAGTTATTATTGATTTATCAGGATATAATGAGGAGCAGACTCTTCCAGCCCTTTGAGTGGCACAGGCCAATTGAATCCTAGCCTAACCACAGGACCACTTACAATGACTAATTAACTTACCAACCGGTACTTCTTTGGAGTGTGGGAGGAAATCCACGCCATCATGGGGAGAACACACAAACTCCTCACAGACAATGTTAGAATTGAACTCCAAACTCTGATGACCTGAATTGTAAGAACATTGCACTAACTGTTGCATTACCACGGTGCCCCTAAAAAGATCGATCTACCTCTAGATTATATTCCCTACTTAAAATTAGTAAAACAGTTTCCCAATGGAAATGAGTAGATACAACTCCTTAGTGACCACGTTAGAGAACTGGAGATGCAGCTCGATGACCTTCGTCTGGTCAGGGAGAGTGAGGAGGTGATAGAGAGGAGCAATAGGCAGGTAATCACACCGGGGCCTCAGGAGACAGATAAGTGGGTAGCAGTCAGGAGGGGGAAGGGGAAGAGTCAGGTACTAGAGAGTACCCCAGTGGCTGTCCCCTTTAACAATAAGTACTCCTGTTTGAGTACTGTTGGGGAGGATGACCTACTTGGGGGAAGCAACAGTAGCTGCACGTCTGGCACAGAGTCTGGCCCTGTGGCTCAGAAGGGTAGGGAAAGGAAGAAGATGGCAGCAGTGGTAGGGAGCTCTACAGTTAGGGGGCCAGGCTGGCAATTCTGTGGATACAGAAAAGAAACACAGATAGTAGTTTGCCTTCCAGGTGCTAGGGTCCAGGATGTTTCTGATTGCGTCCAAGATATCCTGAAGTGGGACAGAGAACAGCCAGAGGACGTGGTACATATTGGTACCAATGACATAGGTAGGGAAAGGGAGGAGGTCCTGAAAACAGACCACAGGGAGTTAGGAAGGAAGTTGAGGAGCAGCACCTCAAAGGTAGTAATCTCGGGATTACTGCCTGTGCCACGCGACAGTGAGTGAGGTGGAGGATAAATGCGTGGCTGAGGGTTTGGAGCAGGGGGCAGGGACTCAGATTTCTGGATCATTGGAACAACAACACACACAAAATGCTGGTGGAACACAGCAGGCCAGGCAGCATCTATAGGGAGAAGCGCTGTCGACGTTTCGGGCCGAGACCCTTCGTCAGGACTAACCAAAAGGGAAGATAGTAAGAGATTTGAAAGTAGTGGGGGTAGCCTCCAACCTGATGGCATTAACATTGACTTCTCTAACTTCCGTTAATGCCCCTCCTCCCCTTCTTACCCCATCCCTGACATATTTAGTTGTTTGCCTGTTCTCCATCTCCCTCTGGTGCTCCCCCCCATTCCTTTCTTTCTCCTGAGGCCTCCCGTCCCATGATCCTTTCCCTTCTCCAGCTCTGTATCACTTTCGCCAATCACCTTTCCAGCTCTTAGCTTCATCCCACCCCCTCCGGTCTTCTCCCATCATTTTGCATTTCCCCCTCCTCCCACTACTTTCAAATCTCTAACTATCTTTCCTTTCAGTTAGTCCTGACGAAGGGTCTCGGCCCGAAACGTCGACAGTGCTTCTCCCTATAAATGCTGCCTGGCCTGCTGTGTTCCATCAGCATTTTGTGTGTGTTGTTGCTTGAATTTCCAGCATCTGCAGATTTCCTCATGTCTGGATCATTGGGACCTCTTTTGGGGCAGGCATTACACGTATAAAAAGGACGGGTTGCACTTGAATCCGAGGGGGACCAATATCCTGGCAGGGAGGTTTGCAAAGGCTATTGGGAAGAGTTTAAACTAGAATTGCTGGGGGGTGGGAACCAAGGTAAAGAGACAGAGGAAGAGGTGGTTGGCTCACAAATAGTGAAAGCTTGCAGACAATGCGAGAGGGAGAATAGTCAGGTGATAGAGAAGGGATGCGCTCAGAACGATGGTTTGAGATGTATCTATTTTAATGCAAAGAGTGTTGTGAACAAAACGGATGAGCTTAGAGCGTGGATCAGTACTTGGAGCTATGATGTTGTGACCATTACAGAGACTTGGATGGCTCAGGGGCAGGAATAGTTACCTTGAGTGGCAGGCTTTAGATGTTTCAGAAAGGACAGGGAGGGAGGCAAAAGAGGTGGGGGCGTGGCACTGTTGATCAGAGATAGTGTCAGAGCTGCAAAAAAGAAGGAAGACATAGTAGGATTGTCTACGAAGTCTCTGTGGGTGGAAGTTAGGAACAGGAAAGGGTCAATAACTCTACCGGGTGTTTTTTATACCACCCATAGTAACAGGAGCATTGAGGAGCAGATAGGGAAACAGATCCTGGAAAAGTGTAATAATAACAGGATTATTGTAGTGGGAGATTTTAATTTCCCAATATCGATTGGCATTTCCCTGGAGTGAGGAGTTTAGATGGGGTGGAATTTGATAGGTGTGATCAGGAAGGTTTCCTGACACAATATGTAGATAAGCCTACAAGAGGAGAGGCTGTACTTGATCTGGTATTGGGAAATGAACCTGGTCAGGTCTCAGATCTCTCAGTGGGAGAGCATTTTGGACATAGTGATCACAATTCTATCTCTTTTACTATAGCATTGGAGAGGGATAGGAACAGACAAGTTAGGAAAGTGTTTAACTGGAGTAAAGGGAAATATGGGACTATCAGGCAGGAAATTGGAAGTATAAATTAGAAACAGCTTTTCTCAGGGAAATGTATGGAAGAAATGTGGCAAACGTTCAGGGGATATTTGCATGGAGTTCTGTATAGGTACGTTCCAATGAGATGGGGAAAGGATGGTAGGGTACAGGAACCGTGGTGTACAAAGGTTGTTGTAAATCTAGTCAAGAAAAAGTGAAGAGCTTACAAAAGGTTCAAAAAGCTAGATAATGATAGAGATCTAGAAGATTATAAGGCTAGAATGAAGGAGCTTAAGAATGAAATTAGGAGAGCCAGAAGGGGTCATGAGAAGGTCTTGATGGACAGGATTGAGGAAAACCCCAAGGCATTCTACAAGTATGTGAAGAGCATGAGTATAAGACATGAGAGAATAGGATTAATATTAGATTGGCCCAAGTTAGATATGGCCCTCGTGGCTGAAGGGATCAGGGGGTATGGAGAGAAAGCAGGTACAGGGTTCTGAGTTGGATGATCAGCCATGCTCATACTGAATGGCGGTGCAGGCTCAAAGGGCCGAATGGCCTACTCCTGCACCTATTTTTCTATGTTTCTAATCAAGTGTGACAGTGGAAATGTTTGTATGGAACTGGCGGAGATAGCAGGTGTACTTAATGAATACTTTGCTTCAGTATTCACTACGGAAAAGGATCTTGGTGATTGTAGGGATGACTTACAGTGGACTGAAAAGCTTGAGCATGTAGATATTAAGAAAGAGGATGTGCTGGAGCTTTTGGAAAGCATCAAGTTGGATAAGTCACCGGGACCGGATGAGATGTACCCCAGGTTACTGTGGGAGGCGAGGGAGGAGATTGCTGAGCCTCTGACAATGATCTTTGCATCATCAATAGGGATGGAAGTGGTTTTGGAGGATTGGAGGGTTGCAAATGCTGTTCTCTTATTCAAGAAAGGGAGTCGAGATAGCCCATGAAATTTTAGACCAGTGAGTCTTACTTCAGTGGTTGGTAAGTTGATGGAGAAAATCCTGAGAGGCAGGATTTATGAACATTTGGAGAGGCATAATATGTTTAGGAATAGTCAGCATGGCTTTGTCAAAGGCAGGTTATGCCTTATGAGCCTGATTGAATTTTTTGAGGATGCGACTATAACCATATAACCATATAACAATTACAGCATGGAAACAGGCCATCTCGGCCCTTCTAGTCCATGCTGAATGCTTACTCTCACCTAGTCCCACTGACCAGCACTCAGCCCATAACCCTCTACTCCTTTCCTGTCCACATACCTATCCAATTTTACTTTAAATGACAATACTGAACCTGCCTCTACCACTTCTACTGGAAGCTCATTCCACACAGCTACCACTCTCTGAGTAAAGAAATTCCCCCTCGTGTTACCCTAAACACATTGTTCAAGGTAGAGCCATATATGTAGTGTATATGGATTTCAGCCAGGCATTTGATAAAGTACCCCCTGCAAGGCTTATTGAGAAAGTAAGGAGGCATGGGATCCAAGGGGACATTTCTTTGTGGATCCAGAACTGGGTTGCCCACAGAAGGCAAAGAGTGGTTGTAGACGGGTCATATTCTGCATGGAGATCGGTCACCAGTGGTGTGCCTCAGGGATCTATTCTGGGACCATCACTCTTCGTGATTTTTACAAATGACCTGGATGAGGAAGTGGAGAGATGGGTTAGTAAGTTTGCTGATGACACAAAGGTTGGATGTGTTGTGGATAGTGTGGAGGGCTGTCAGAGGTTACAACGGGATATTGATAGGATGCAAAACTGGGCTGAGAAGTGGCAGATGGAGTTCAACCCAGATAAGTGTGAGGTGGTTCATTTTGGTTGGACAAATATGATGGCAGAATATAGTATTAATGGTAAGACTCTTGGCAGTGTGGAGGATCAGAAGGATCTTGGGGTCTGAGTCCATAGGACACTCAAAGCTGCTGCGCAGGTTGACTGTGGTTAAGAAGGCATGCGGTGCATTGAACGTCATCAATCTTGGGATTGTGTTTTAGAGCCGAGAGGTAATGTTGCAGCTATATAGGACCCTGGTCAGACCCCACCTGGAGTACTGTGCTCAATTCTGGGCACCTCACTATCAGAGGAGATTTACAAGGATGTTGCCTGGAATGGAGAGGATGCCTTATGAGAATAGGTTGAGTGAACTCAACCTTTTCTCCTTGGAGCGACAAAGGATGAGAGGTGACCTTACAGAGGTGTACAAGATGATGAGAAGCATTGATCGTGTGGAAAGTCAGAGGCTTTTTCTCAGGGCTGAAATGGTTAGCACATAGAAGGCACATTTTTAAGGTGTTTAGAAGCAGGTACAGAGGAGATGTCAGGGGTAAGTTTTTATGCAGAGCGAGACAAAAGAGATGGTTGTTGATTTCAGGAGAGCATGGAGAGACTACTCTCTGCTGAACATTGACGGCTCCTCTGTTGAGATCGTTAAGAGCACACCCAATTTCTTGGTTTTCACCTGGCGGAGAATCTCACCTGGTCCCTCAACACCAGTTCCATAGCCAAGAAAGCCCAGCAGCATCTTTACTTTCTATGAAGGCTGAGAAAAGTCCATCTCCCACCCCTCATCCTCACCACATTCTACAGAGGATGTATCGAGAGCATCCTGAGCAGCTGCATCACTGCCTGGTTCAGGAATTGCACCTTTTCGGGTCGCAAGGCCCTGCAGCAGATAGTGAGGTCAGCTGAGAAGATCATCGGGGTCTCTCTTCCCACCATTACAGACATTTACACTACACGCTGCATCCGCAAAGTTAACAGCATTGTGAATGATCCTACGCACCCCTCACACAAACTTTTCTCCCTCCTGCCATCTGGCAAAAAGTACCGAAACATTCGGGCACTCACGACCAGACTGTGAAACAGTTTCTTCTCCCAAGCCATCAGACTCCTCAATACTCAGAGTCTAGACTGACATCTACATCATTTATTATTATATTGTAATTTGTCCTCTACTGTGCCTATTGTCTTGTTTATTAATTATTGTACTCCCTGCACTGTTTTGTGAACTTTATGTAGTCCTGTGCAGGTCTGTAGTCTAGTGCAGTTTTTATGTTGTTTTACGTAGTCTAGTGTAACCTTGTGCTGTCTCACATTGTTGAGTGTAGTTTTGTGTTGTTTCATGTAGATCCAGGGTCCTGGAGGAACGTTGTTTCGTTTTTACTGTGTACTGTACCAGCAGTTTATGGTCGAAATGACAATAAACTTTACTTGACTTGACTTGACTTGTGTGGTGAGTGCGCGGAATGGGCTGCCGGTGACGGTGGTGGAGGTGGAAATGATAGGGTCTTTTATGAGACCCCTGGATAGGTGTATGGAGCTTAGAAAAATAGAGGGCTATGGATAACCCAGGGTAATTTCTAAGTTAAGGATATATTCGGCACAGCTTTGTAGGCTGAAGGGCCTATATTGTGCTGTAGGTTTTCTATGTTTCTATGTTTTAACTCTTGGTGTGGCATGGTAGCCTAGAGATTAGCACAAAGCCTTACAGTACAGGCAGCCTGAGTTCAATTACCATCACTGCCCAAAAGGAGTTTGTATGTTTTCCCCGTGACTGTGTGAGTTTCCTGACACAGTCTAAAGACATACCAGTTATTAGGTTAATTGTCTATTGTAAATTGTTTTGTGGTTTGGCAAGGTTTAAGTAAGTGGGTTGCTTGGTAGTGCGCCTCGCTGGGCCGGAAGGCCTATGCCACAATGTATTGCTAAATAAATAAATATTTTCTCTTCAGAATTCTTCTATAAAATTTTGGAGGGACATGTGAAATTTTCTCCCACATTCCAAGGACATACTGGTTGGTAGGCTAATTGGCTATTGTAAACTGTCCCGGTGTTAGGCTTGAAGTAAATCAGGGGATCGTTGGGCAGTGTAGCTCAAAGGGCTGGAAATAAATTAATATATTCTATTCAAATAGAATGTGAAACAGAGTAAGTTTGAATAAATACAACATGATTTTCCAGTTTATTCATTACATAAGATCAATTAGTAAATCAAACTTATGATTCAAACAGACCTTGACAATTCTTCCCCCTTATCTTGATTTAGATTTATTTGGTTGCATTAATATGACCAAAGGAGCGCCTGAAGTTAATGATTGTGTCGACTGATGCTAATTCAGCTTCAGTGCATTGGTAGATTTAGTAATTTCATAAAGCTATGCCATCTTCATACAGTATTAATATGAACATTGTTATTAAAATGTCAACAGAAGTGTAGAATAATATTCATATGTACTGCATAGTACCCAATTTATTGTTTGAATGAGGAAAGATTTACAAATGTTGGATGATAACAGGAGATTTTTTTTATTATTGAAATAATTTTTTATTGTATCACTTGACATTGTCAAATGTTAATTGGTTGAATATACAACTGTTTCCTCTATGAACTTCAATGTCTAATTTGTATATTTTGTGTATTCCCAACTGCTCCTTCAATACCCAATCACAAGATTTTGTCAACTCAAGTAGAATTCTGGAGTGTAGAAGAATCTGCCTTCTGTTAGGTCAATTATGATTCAATCATATCATCAACTCTTGTCTCTCCTTTCTTCACCATGTTGCAGTCTTCTTCACACCAATGACCCCTTCCCTTGGTCTGAAAACTTGGTATAGTTCTAACTTGCTCCATTTCATTGACGTGGAAGTCTAACTCCCCGCATGCAGTATCTGACCTGTTCGTTATGTCAAACATTTATTTTTATTTTAGACTTCCAGCAACATAGTTGTTATGTTTTGTAACTTCAAAACATTAAACTAATTCAAAGTAAGACAAGGGAACCCAAGAATGATGGTCTAACTTTGTGTTTGCCGTTTAGTGAGGCGCACACGTGTCAGGTGGTTATGTGATGACATATGTAGCTCACATATTTATACATATAACTTAATGAATTATTTGAACAAACAAGAATGCTTGATCAAACAATATATACAAGACTACTGAAATATTAAGTACACAATAGTCATGTTTTATTATTTCTTCCAAAGTAGTCTCGTAGCCTCCATAGAAGCATAGAACATAGAACAATAGGACACTACAGCCCAGTACAGGCCCTTCAGCCCTCCATGTTGTGCCGACCCATATAATCCTTAAAAAAAGTACTAAACCCACACTATCCCATAACCTTCCATTTTTCTTTCATCCATTTGCCTGTCCAAGAGGCTCTTAAATACCCCTAATGTTTTAGCCTCCACCACCATCCCTGGCAAGTCATTCCAGGCACTCACAACCCTCTGTGTAAAAAACTTACCCCTGATGTCTCCCCTAAACTTCCCTCCCTTAATTTTGTACATATGCCCTCTGGTGTTTGCTATTGGTGCCCTGGGAAACAGGTACTGACTATCCACCCTATCTATGCCTCTCATACCCTTGTAGACCTCTGTCAAGTCTCCTCTCATTCTTCTATGCTCCAAAGAGAAAAGTCCCAGCTCTGCTAACCTTGCTTCATATGACTTGTTCTCCAAACCAGGCAGCATCCTGGTAAATCTCCCCTGCACCCTCTCCATAGCTTCCACATCCTTCCTATAATGAGGTGACCAGAATTGAACACAATACTCTAAGTGCGGTCTCACCAGAGATTTGTAGAGTTGCAATATGACCTCTCTACTCTTGAACTCAATCCCACCGTTTATGAAGCCTAGCATCCCATAGGCCTTCTTAACTACCCTATCAACCTGCGCAGCGACCTTGAGGGATGTATGGATTTGAACACCAAAGTCCTTTTGTTCATCCACACTCTTAAGTAACTGACCATTAATCCTGTACTCAGTCTTTTGGTTTGTCCTTCCAAAATGCATCACCTCACACTTGTCCAGATTGAACTCCATCTGCCATTTTTCTGACCAACTCTGCAGCCTGTCTCTATCCTCTTATGACCTTCGACCAGCTACAGCTCCATCCACAACTCCTCCAATCTTCGTGTCATCCGCAAACTTACTCACCCCATCCTTCCGCCTCTACATCCAGGTCATTTATAAAAATCACAAATAGCAGGGGTCCCAGGACAGATCCCTGAGGCACTCCACTAGTCACCGACCTCCAGACAGAATACTTTCCTTCCACAACTACCCTCTGCTTTCTTCCTTTAAGCCAATTTTTTATCTAAACAGCCAAGGTTCCACTTATCCCATGCCTCATAACTTTCTGGATGAGTATCTCATGAGGGACCTTGTCAAATGCTTTGCTGAAGTCCATGTAGACCACCTCCACTGCCCTACCCTCATCAATTTCTTTTGTTACCTCTTCAAAAAACTCTATCAGGCTCGTGAGGCACGATCTTCCCTTCACAAAGCCATATTGACTATCCATGAGTAGACTGTACTTCTCCAAATGCTTGTAGATCCTGTCCTTAAGAATTCTTTCCAGTAGTTTGCATACCACCAACGTAAGACTCACCGGTCTATAGTTCCCAGATTTCTCCCTATTACCCATTTTAAACAAGGGAACTACATTTGCCATTTTCCAGTCCTCCGGCACTTCTCCTGCAGCCAAAGAGGATTCAAAGATCATAGCTAATGCTCCTGTGATCTCTTTTCTCAATTCCCACAACAACCTGGGGTGTATCATATCCGGCCCTGGGGATTTATCAATCTTAATGTTTTTAAGAAGATCCAACACTTCTTCTTCCTTAATCTCCACATTGCCCAGCACACAGGCCCACTCTACTTCGACCTCATCCTGATCAAGATCCTTTTCACTTGTGAATACTGAAGCAAAGTATTCATTTAGGACCTCCCCAACCTCCTCCACTTCCAGGCACATGTTGCCCACTTTACCCTTTAGAGGTCCCACCTTCGTTCTTGTCATCCTCCTATTCTTCACATACGCATAGAATGCCTTGGGGTTCTCCTTAATCCTACATGCCAAGGCCTTCTCATGCCCCCTTCGAGCTCTCCTAAGTCCTTTCTTTAGCTCCTTCCTGGCTACCCTATATTTCTCATGAGCCCCTCCTACTTCCTGCTTCTTATATCTAACATATGCTTCCTTTTCCCTCTTGACAAGTTGCCTCACATGTTTTGTCAGCCACAGTTCCCTTTTTCTACCATTTTTTCCTTGCCTCAGTGGAACGAACCTATCCTGAACACGGCTCAAGTGGTCCCTAAACTTCTCCCACATTACTTCTGTGCTTTCCCCTTTGAACATCTGTTTCCAATTTACTCTCGCTAGTTCCTGCCTCATCCCTTCAAAGTTAGCCCTTCCCCAGTTAAGCACTTTACTATTTCGTCTGATTTTATCCCTTTCCATAGCTATGCTGAAGTCTCATTTTCACTTATTTTATTTAGAGATACAACACAGTAACAGGCCCTTCTGGCCCTTCAAGTTGCACTGCCCAGCAACCACCAATTTAACTCTAGCCTTATCACAGGGCAATTTACAATAGCCAATTAGTCTACCAACCGGTACATCTTTGGACTGTGGGAGGAAACCGGAGGACCCAGAAGAAACTCATGCAAGCACAGACAGAACGTATAAATTCCTTACAGACAGTGGCAAGGATTTGGACTGTGGGAGGAAACTGGAGCACTCAGAGGAAACCCACATGGTCACAGGGAGAACGTACAAACTCCTTATAGACAACGGCGGGAATTTGAAATGTGGGAGGAAACTGGAGCACCCAGAGGAACCCATAGAATTATGGAGAGAATGTATAAACAGGGACAGTAGTTGAACCTGGATTGCTGGCACTGTAAAGCATCATGCTACAATTCTGCCTATGGTAGAGGTTATTTACGTTAATAGGACTCTTAACTAGCCAGTCGGCAAACTTTCTAACGGCATCTTCTTTTATATTGCATTCGCGGTCTGATCTGCTCAGCAGTTCCTACAGCTCTGACTTGCATTTCACAACTGTTACATGTTAACGGCCCTCATTACTGTGGGCACCGTGGGTGCTCTTGTTTCCTCAAAGACGTACTGGGTAGATAAATCATAAATGGAAATGCAAAGTAAGACACTCACACAATGCTGTAGGAACTCAGGCAACATCTATGGAAATGAATAAACAGTCAACATTTCAGGTAGAGACCCTTCTTCAGGTCTGATGCTTGAAGGATAATAAAGTGCAGGTTAATTGATCATTGGAAATTGTCTCGTGACAAATTAGATTAGGGTTAATTGGGGTTGTGGGGTTGCTGGGGTGGTGCGGTTTGTAGAGCCAGAAGGGCCTACTCTGTGCAGTATTTCTAAAGAAATTAATTAAATAAATAAGGAAATAAACAAATAACCTTGCCAGCCAGACACTTTCATCACCAAATCATTCCTATAACCATGATGTCACTTTTACAGTGATACTCTGTTTGGATATATTTCTATCAACAACATCTCTGCAACTTAAGCAATCATGTTTGTAAAGGGGGTTTCTTCTTTTTCTTTGTTACTGCGTATGTTGATCAAAATGGCTTCTTTGTTTTGTTAAAAGTAGGAATGTTTCTTTGTTGCGAGAGAGTGCTGGAAGCTTGTTTGGGTTAAAATTTACTGATAACGAGAATTGTATTCCTTTGTAAACCAACTGGGATTAATGTTGTTCTTTTGTTTGAGTCTGTAAGTGATTGTTGGCGGGCTTTTGATGAGATCGCGCGAGGGGGTGAGGGAGAGAGGACGCGATGTTGTAAACAGGGCGAGGAACGGACCCCAAGGGGGGGGGTCCAAGGCCAGGAGGTACCCCGAGGAGAGGAGACGAAGATAGATGTGTTTGGTTGACCACTTCGGGTGGTCCTGAGCTGCGAGTCGAGGAGTTCGGAGGGGATCGAATGGTGGCCAGAAGACTTCATTAATTGAGCTCCAATGGTTGTGCACGAAGTGGTTTGGACTTTGATAAGTTTGGCGCCCTTTCTTTATTTTTTTCCTTCATATATACTGTATCGTTATTAATCACTTAGTTACAGTAACCTTTATAAATTGTACTCATTTAATTGCATATGGTGTACTGTCTGTTTTTGGGCGAGGCGGGGACATCACACAGCATCCACACCAGCTGATTACCCAGTTTGGCGGGGCCGAAGGCTGCTCCCCCTAGACGAGAACGAGCTGAGCGAGCCTGAGGCGACCCAGGGGGTTACATGTTTATACACTTTGCTTCTTTTAGGTTGAAAGCACTTAAACTTGAATCATTAACTTTGAACTTTGAACTCTGTTTGTCCTTCCACCTGTGTTGCCTGATCATCCAAGCGTTTTGAGAATTTTCTACTTTTAGTTCAGATTTCTAGTATTTGCAGTTAATCGGCTTTCATTTGACCATTGAGAAAGTAGGTCTAAATATTTAAATATCTAAGAAATTTTGTCAATCCAGGCCATGCTGTCACCTCACTGCTGCCATTCAGAAAAAGGTCCCATACCACCAGGTTCAGGAACAGTTACTATCCCTCAACCATTAGGCTCCTAAAAAGTGTTGATAACTTCAGTCACCTCAACACTGAACTGATTCCACAACCTACAGACTCACTCTCAAGGACTCTATCACCTACCACCTTGTACTTCTTCCACCCCTCCTCCCCATCTTCTTGATCTATCTTCTCGTCTGTTTTTCTAGCCCTGATGAAGGGTTTGGACCTGAAACAATGACTGTTTACTCTTTCCCATAGATGCTGCCTGGCCTGCCGAGTTCCTCCAGCATCTTGCGTGTGTTGCTTGGATTTCTAGCGTTTACAGATTTTTCTCATCTTCTCTCCAACACATGTTCTCAGTATTATTCATTTAATTTTTTTTTTGCATTTGGACTTTAATTCTTTGTCAGTCCTTGCTTGTGTGTAGTTTATCATTGATTCTGTTGTAAAGTATTTCTTTGTTCTACTGCAATAGAATCTCAAGGTGGGATATGCTGACATAAACATAATTTTTGAAAACAAATTTACCTTGAGCTCTGAAATACACAATTTATCCATTCATAACAGAGAAGATGGAACGCAGAATAACACCCTACAGGAAAAGGTCATTCCTCCCATCATGTCTGTACCACAGATATCTGTGCATGTGGCCTACATCTCTCCAGGAACTGTCTATTCGTATGCCTGTATAAATGTCTTGGAAGCATTGCTTTTTTATGTGTTTCAGCACCACCTCTGGTAGTGTGTTCCGCGTGTTTACCACTCTACGTTAAAAGCTTGCCTTGTACACTTCCTTTAAACCTTCACACCCTCACCTTAAACATATGCCCTCTAGTAGCTGATATTTCTACTCTTGAAATTGCGTTGTGAGGTGGATATATGTCTCTACCAAAGGAGGTGTAAGAGCATTAACCCGCAGGTCACCATTGGGCAAGGGGTAGCACCTGCTTAGCAGCTGACCCCCCCCCCCCCCCCACAAAATCAGGGTCTTGTGAAGCCATGGGAGCATGTGATGGATGGTCGTATGAGCAGCCAGTGCACATCACAAGTCCTGGTTATGCCACCACCAAAGCCAGGCAGACAATCTTGCAAGAGTATTGATAATGGCTGGGGTCACCCATCGCGCAAAGACACTGCCCAGAAGAAAAAAATGGCAAACCACTTCTGTAGAAAAATTTTCCAAATTTGCCAAGAACAGTCATGGTCATGGAATGACCATGATTTCCCATGTCATATAACACATCACATAATGAACAAATTCTTAAATAAACTACATAGAAATCATTATTGTCACAGAAAGGCAGCATCCATTATTAAGGACCTCCAGCACCCAGGGCATGCCCTGCTCTCACTGTTACCATCAGGTAGGAGTTACAGAAGTCTGAAGGCACACATTCAGTGATTCAGGAACAGCTTCTTCCCCTCTGCCATCCAATTCCTAAACAGACATTGAAACCTAGGACATTACCTCACTTTTTAAAAAATATATAGTATTTCTGTTTTTTGCATGATTTTTAATCTATTCAATATATGTATACTGTTTAAAGTACACTGAATAAGATTTATTCATTTATTTATTATTATTACTATTTTTTTTTTCTCTTCTAGATTATGTATTGCGTTGAACTGCTGATACTAAGTTAACAAATTACACATAACATGCTGGTGATCATAAACCTGATTTTGATTATAAAAAGTGGACTCTACTGTAAACATAAGAGTCCTGAAGATGCTAGAAATATTGAGCAGCACACACACACACAATTCTGGAAGTACTCAGCAAGTAATACTTCAGCTTTTTAGTAGCTTGGTCGGACTTGAAAGATGGTGTTCAGTTCTGGTCACCTCATTATAGGAAAGATACAGAAGTTTTAGAGAGAGTACAAAGGAGATTTACCAGGATGCTGTCAGGACAGCATGTCCAATGAGGATAGGTTGAGTGAGCAAGGGCTTTTCTCTTTGGAGTAAAGGACAATGAGAGGTGACTTGATAGAAGAGTATTAGATCATATGAGCAATAGATAGAGTGGACAGTCAGAGACTTTTTCCCAGGGCTAATATGAAGCAACATAATTTTAAGGTGATCTGAGGAAAGCATAAAGGAGGTGGGGGGCTATCAGAGGTAGTTTACTCACACAGGGAGTGTTGAGTGCATGGAATGCCCTGCCAGAGGTGCTGATAGAGGCAGGGTTGATTAAAAAGTTAGCACAAAATTTTGGGCCAAAGATCATGTGCTGTAATATTCTATGCTACATGTTTTCTGTAAACGGTCAAAGATTCCAGCCAAAATCCTTCTTTAGGACTCCTACTGTAGGTGCACAGGCTCTTGTATGTACATGCATATTGCAATGGAATAAACAGAAAGGTTCTGAAATCTACTCATATCTTGAAAAGTCGGGAGATGGTGTGGACTCATGAAAGTCAAACCTTTCACTCATTCAATCTGCATATAGATGACTTTCTGAATTCTTCAAAGAGTCTAATGCATACCTGTGTGTTTCTGTTCTTTTTTGAAATGTCTTTCCAGAAATGTCATTGTCATATCTGGATCACTGCACATTCCTATTCACACAATAAACTTTAAAAATAGAATATCTAGATTTTTTAAGACACTCTTTGCTTAAGGAGACACGATTTCTGTAATTGAGCTGCGGCCTACATCCTGACACTGTACATTTTTGACCTTCCCTATAGTAATGCGAGACAAATAATGCAGTGGGATTAAAGGAAATACCGACGGCAAAATTTCCACTTCAAACATGAAGTGGAAACTGAAACTTGTTCACACAAGGGGTTTCTTAATCATGGTTGTAAATGCAAAGGCTGTTTTTCTTTTAACTGTTCCAACTTTCAAAAGGAAGCATTTTAAGTAGAGATTGAGGAAAAAGCAAGAGTTCATCTATAAACTAGGTCCCTGGTTATTACTTTACTATTAACTTATTACTGTTGCTACTGTGAACAAAATTACCAGACTGACAGTGAAGCTGGTGAAGATAGAAACCTTTATTCTGGCAATATTGGAGACATTCTTGGAAGTAGAGGCCTTCCTGACCCAATGTCACATGACATTTTTATATGCTAAAGATCAAAAGTAAATAGAACAATTGTATAGGTACATGCATTTACAATGCTTCTTTGAATTATGTATAACTTTCAAAGACCTCCATCTTCACATATACTCCTGAGCTCAATGTACCGATCCAAAAGTCTCTTAAAAGACCCTATCGTATCTGCCTCCACCACTGTCACCAGCAGCGCATTCCACGCACTCACCACTCTCTAAGTAAAAAAACTTACCGCTGACATTTCCTCTGTACCTACTCCCCAAAAGGCCAAGTTCACTCAGACTATTCTCATAAGGCATACTCCTCAATCCAGGGACATCCTTGTAAATCTCCTCTGCATCCTTTCTATAGTTTTCACATTCTTCCTGTAATGGGGTGACCAGAACTAAGCACAGTACTCCAAGTGGGGTCTGACAGGGGTCCTATATAGCTGTAACATTACCTCTTGGCTCTTAAACTAAATCCCATGATTGACGAAGGCCAATGCACCGTATGCCTTCTTAACCACAGAATCAACCTGCGCAGCAGCTTTGAGTGTTCTATGGACTCGGATCCCAAGATCCCTCTGATCCTCCACGCTGCCAAGAGTCTTCCCATTAATACTACATTCTGTCATCATATTTAACCTACCAAATGAACCACCTCACACTTATCTGGGTTGAACTCCATCTGCCGCTTCTCAGCCCAGTTTTGCATCCTATCAATGTCCCACTGTAACCTCTGACAGTCCTCCACACTATCCACAACACTCCCAACATTTGTGTCATCAGCAAACTTACTAACTCATCCCTCCACTTCCTCATCCAGGTCATTTATAAAAATCATGAAAAGTAGGGGTCCCAGAACAGATCCCTGAGGCACTCCACTGGTCACCAACCTCCATGCAGAATATGACCAGTCTACAACCACTCTTTGCCTTCTGTGGGCAAGCCAGTTCTGGATCCACTAAACAAGGTCCCCTTGGATCCCATGCCTCCTTACTTTCTCAATAAGCTTTGCATGGGGTACTTTATCAAATGCCTTGCTAAAATCCATATACACTACATCTGCTGTTCTTCCTTCATCAATGTGTTTAGTCATATCCTCAAAAAATTCAATCAGGCTCGTAAGGCACGACCTGCCCTTGACAAAGCCATGCTGATGATTCCTAATCATATTATGCCTCTCCAAATGTGTTATGGTCTGGTCTGGAACCTGCATTCTGGGTCTTGATCTGGTCAGTGGACTCCGGATTCCGGGTCTTGTAGCCGTCCCTCCTTTCACCCTTGAGCCCAAATAGGATAATCTTGGCTTAAGGAGGCACACCTGATGCCTATTGGCTGGCAGGTGTATATAAGGGGCTCTGGGACTGAGTCTAGTTGGAGGGTTGTCCTGCTTGGAGTACACACTGTTAATCAACTAGTTCTGTAAGTCTGTTCTCATAGTCACCCTGCACTGAGCTCCCTTCTGATCCGTCGCCTCTGTTGGGTAAGCCTGGCTGGACTGCTGTTGCCTGGTTGGGGACTCTGACCCTTTCCTACCCCTCTCTTCTGATGGGTTGTGCCCTGTACCTGCCCAGGTGCCCTGTGCTCCTGCCTGGGAGGCTGGGCCCTGCTCAGAAGTTATGTGGCCTGCCCAGGGGTCTATCTTCCCAGCATTCCTTGTCCCATAGACCCATACTTTAGCCTAACCAGGGTCCTGCCTTGCCATGAACTATCTCTGAACCCCTGGATCACCTTTGAATGCCATGTCCCTCACACATGCCATAGTCTCCCCATGTTGTTCTATTCTTTAGTTGTTCCTGTCCTGCCCCTAGTACTTCAGAACCTGTGTCTTGCATTTGGGTCCAGTCTTCATGTCCCCTTGTGACAAAATGTTCATAAATCCTGCCTCTCAGGATCTTCTCCATCAACTTACCAACCATTGAATTAAGACTCACTGGTCTATAATTTCCTGGGCTATCTTGACTCCCTTTCTTAAATAAGGGAACAACATCTACAACTCTTCAATCCTCCAGAACCTCTCCTGTCCTCATTTTGATGATGCAAAGATCACTGCCAGAGGCTCAGCAATCTCCCCCTCACTTTCCACAGTAGCCTGGGGTACATCTCATCTGGTCGCAGTGACTTATCCAACTTGATGCTGTCTGAAAGCTCCAGTGTATCCTCTTAATGTCTATATGCTCAAGCTTTTAAGTCTGCTCTAAGTCATCCCTACAATTGCCAAGATTCTTTTCTGTAGTGAATACTGAAGCAAAGTACTCATTAAGTACCTCTGCTATTTCTTCCAGTTCCATACACACTTTTCTACTGTCACATTTGATTGGTCCTATTCTCTCTCAGTTGCTCTTCACATATTTGTAGAATGTCTTGGGGTTTCCCTTAATCCTGCTTACCAAGGCCTTCTCATGACCCCTTCTGGCTTTCCTAATTTCATTCTTAAACTCCTTCCTGCTAGCACTATAATTTTCTAGATCTTTATCATTACCTAGTTTTTTGAACCTTTTGTACACTTTTCTTCTTGACTAGATTTTCAAAGCCTTTGTACACCACTGTTCCTGTACCCTACCATCCCCTCTCTGTCTCATTGGAATGTACCTATGCAGAATGCCACACAAATACCCCCTGAACATTTGCCACATTTCTGCTGTACATTTCCCTGAGAACATCTGTTCCCAATTTATGCTTCCAAGTTCCTGCCTGATAGCCTCATATTTCCCTTTACTCTAATTAAATGCTTTCCTAACTTGTCTGTTCCTATCCCTCTCCAATGTTACGGTAAAGGAGATAGAATTGTGATCACTATCTCCAAAATGCTCTCCCACTGAGAGTCCTGACACCTGACCGGGTTCATTTTCCAATTCCAGATCAAGTACAGCCTCTCCTCTTGTAGGCTTATCTGCATATTGAGGCAAACCTTCCTGTTGGTGGACAATTTCCCTGCAAGCCGCTCTGACATATTGGGAAATCATGTTCGTGGCAGGTTACAACAGTGGTTTGCCTCTGCTTTCTGCCGGGTGAGTTTACAGAGATCACCACCTCTTGTCTTGTTGTGCTCTTAGCACTCCACCAACACCTGCTGGACTGCCTTCTTGACCGTTGAACCATTAATCGGTCTCCTCCGCTCCCTCTGCCAGGACCATACTTCACACACTGGGACAGGCAAATCCCCTACCTCACTGAGAGTCAAAGACTCATCAGCTGCCCTCACCTGGTTTGGCCCGCCTGCTGAGACAGTTTACCGGGGTGCGGCCGCTGCGTGTGTTACAGCTACTTGGAGCCAAAGGTGAGAGCTGAGCGCCTGGTGGGGACCAAAGTTGGACGAGCTGTCCTGAAAAAGGGCACGGCAAGCCCCCCACCAGAGGTGCTACCCCTCCCTAGACACCCCATACACCCCAGTCTTAATTCAGTAGTTGGTAAATTGCTGGAGAAGATCCTGAGAGGCAAGATTTATTAACATGAGCTTGATTGAATTTTTTGCTGATGTGACTAAACACATTGATGATGGTAGAGCAGTATATGGATTTTAGCAAGGCATTTGATAAGGTATCCCATGCAAGACTTCTTGAGAAGATAGATAGATAGATACTTTATTCATCCCCATGGGGAAATTCAACATTTTTTCCAATGTCCCATACACTTGTTTTAGCAAAACTAATTACATACAATACTTAACTCAGTAAAAATATGATATGCATCTAAATCACTCTCTCAAAAAGCATTAATAATAGCTTTTAAAAAGTTCTTAAGTAGTTTACTTAGATACATTAAATACAATCAACCCCGGCACTTTAACATATCTTACTCCTGGCGGTTGAATTGTAAAGCCTAATGGCATTGGGGAGTATTGACCTCTTCATCCTGTCTGAGGAGCATTGCATCGATAGCAACCTGTCGCTGAAACTGCTTCTCTGTCTCTGGATGGTGCTATGCAGAGGATGTTCAGGGTTTTCCATAATTGACCGTAGCCTACTCAGCGCCCTTCGCTCAGCTACCGATGTTATACTCTCCAGTACTTTGCCCACGACAGAGCCCGCCTTCCTTACCAGCTTATTAAGACGTGAGGCGTCCCTCTTCTTAATGCTGCCTCCCCAACACGCCACCACAAAGAAGAGGGCGCTCTCCACAACTGACCTATAGAACATCTTCAGCATCTCACTACAGACATTGAATGACGCCAACCTTCTAAGGAAGTACAGTCGACTCTGTGCCTTCCTGCACAAGGCATCTGTGTTGGCAGTCCAGTCTAGCTTCTTGTCTAACTGTACTCCCAGATACTTGTAGGTCTTAACCTGCTCCACACATTCTCCATTAATGATCACTGGCTCCATATGAGGCCTAGGTCTCCTAAAGTCCACCACCATCTCCTTGGTCTTGCAAGGAGACATGGGATCCAAGGAGATATTGCTTTGTGAATCCAGAACTGGCTTGCCTGCAGAAGGCAAAGAGCGATTGTAGACGGGTCATACTCTGCATGGAGGTCGGTCACCAGTGGTGTGCATCAGTGATCTGTTCTGGGACCCCCACTCTTTGTGATTTTTATAAATGACCTGGATGAGGAAGTGGAGGGATTAGTTAGTAAAATTACTGATGACAAAGGTTGGGGGTGTTGTGGATAGTGTGGAGGGCTGTTGGAGGTTACAGCGGGACATTGTTAGGATGCAAAACTGGGCTGAGAAGTGGCAGATGGAGTTCAACCCAGAAAAGTGTGAGGTGGTTCATTTTGGTAGGTCAAATATGATGGCAGAATATAGTATTAATGGTAAAACTCTTGGCAGTCTGGAGGATCAGAGGGATCTTGGGGTCCGAGTCCATAGGACGCTCAAGGCTGCTGCGCAAGTTGACTCTGCGGTTAAGAAGGCATACGGTGCATTGGCCTTCATAAATTGTGGGATTGAGTTTGGTGCCAGGAGGTAATGTTGAAGCTATATAGGACCCTGGTAGGACCCCACGGAGTATTGTGCTCAATTCTGGCCGCCTCACTACAGGAAGGAAGTGGAAACCATAGAAAGGGTGCAGTGGAGATTTATGAGGACGTTGCCTGTATTGGGGAGCATTCCTAATGAGAATAGGTTGAGTGAACTTGGCCTTTTTCCCTCGGAGCGAAGGAGGATGAGAGGTGACCTGATAGAGGTGTATAAGATGATGAGAGGCATTGATCGTGTGGATAGTCAGAGGCTTTTTCCCAGGGCTGAAGTAACTAGCATGAGAGGGGACAGTTTTAAGGTGCTTGGAAGTGGGTACAGAGGAGATGTCAGAGTGGTGAGTGGTGAGATGTCAGAGTGGTTAACGCAGTGAGTGGTGAGTGCATGGAATGTGCTGTCAGTGATGGTGGTGGAGCCGGATACGATAGGGTCTTTTAAGAGTCTCCCGGACAGGTATGTGGAACTCTGAAAAATAGTGGTCTGTGGGAAACCCTAGGTAATTTCTCAGGTAGGGAAATGTTTGGCACAGCATTGTGGGCCGAAGTGCCTGTATTGTGCTGTAGGTTTTCTATGTTTGTGTTCTACTGATCCCCGCTCTAAGCTCATCCTCTATGTTTATGATACTCCTTGCATTAAAATAGACACATCTCAAACCATTTGTCTGAGCGCATTCCTTCTTTATTACCTGCCTATCCTCACTCTTGCACTATCTACAAGCTTTCTCTATTTGTGAGCCAACCACCTGTCTCTTCAGTTTGGTTCCCATCCCCTAGAAATCCTAGTTTAAACTCTCCCCAACAGCCTTAGCAAACATCATCACCAGGAGATAGGTCCCCCTGGGATTCAAGTGTAACCTGTCCTTTTTGTAGAGGTCACGTCTCCCCCAGAAGAGGTCCCAATGATCCAGGAATCTGAATCCCTGCCCCCTGCTCCAATCCCTCAGCCAAGCAATTATCCACTACCTCACCCGATTCCTATGCTCAATGTCATGTGGCACAGGCAGTAATCCTGAGATTACTACCCTTGTGGTCCTGCTCCTCAACGTTCTTCCTAACCCCCTGTAGTTTGTTCTCAGGACCTCTTTCCTTTTCCTACCTATGTCGTTGGTCAAATATGTACCAGGACCTCTGACTGTTTTCCCTCCCACTGCTGGATATCATGGACGTGATCAGAAACATCCCGGACCCTGGCACCTAGAGGCAAACTACCATCCGTGTTTCTTTCCTGCATCCACAGAATCGCCTGTCTGATCTCCTAACTATAGAGTCCTCTATCACTACTGCCATCCTTTTCCTTTCCCTACCCTTCTGAGCCACAGGGCCAGACTCTGCACCAGAGGCACGACCACTGTTGCTTCCCCCAGGTAGGTCATCCCTCCCCAACAGTACTCAAACAGGAGTACTTATTGTTAAGGGGTACTGCCACAGGGGTGCTCTCTAGCATCTGACTCTTGCCCTTCCCTCTCCTGACTGTTACCCACTTATCAGTCTCCTGAGGCCCCGGTATGTCTACTTGCCTAAAGGTCCTCTCTATCACCTCCTCCCTTTCCCTGACCAGACGAAAGTCATTGAACTGCATCTCCAGTTCCCTAACAGTCCTTAAGGAGCTGCAGCTCAATGCACCTGGCGCAGATGTGGCCGTCTGGGAGGTTTGGTGTCTCCCAGACATCCCACATCTCACACCCAGTACAGAACACTGGCCTCACAGACATGCTTCCCATTCCTCACAAGTAACTTGACTTGCCTTGACCCATTATTGCCTAAGCCCCATTGAGCCAAAGCCCTCCTAATCTGACTTCCTCTACTCTGCCACCTGCTCCTCCGATGCCCGCTTTATAAAGCTATCTTTTTAAAAATCCTTCTCACTAGTTTAACTCACTGACATCTACATCCTTGCGCAGTCTTGCCTCAATAGTCGTGTTCAATAGGAAGACTATTGTCCAGAGTTGCATTTTATATTTAACCTACTATGCACATTCAAATCTGAAGACTGGTTGCTGCTGAAATTACTATTTACTATATACCTTAACTCCAGAATATGCTCTAACATTACCTCTACAATTTCTTTACTAAAATTCCATGATAAAATTGTTTTTTGTGCTTGCTTATTGTGTTCTGTCTGGTGTGAAAAATATGACAATTCTGACATTTCTGGGAATGCTGTCAAAGACATTTTCGTAAAATTATAATTTTGTCTCATTATACCATTAATCAATACCATTAATCTGTTCCCAGGTTGGGAACACCTGTACTATGTTAAGGGAGCTTTTCCCCAATTGTTTTAAAGTTCCATTTCTAATTTCCAAAGTATTTGTGGATATCTTTTTTCTGATTTTTTTCAAATAAAATTAAAGTTCTGGAATATAATGTTAACACAGTTCTGTAGTGTGGCTACATGTACGTGATGTGGAATTAAATCTAAAGTTAAATAGGTTTTAATATCTGCGTTGCACATTTACAAGGTGTTACCAGGACTGGCGGACCTG